>NW_006793725.1:476777-560846 GCF_000442215.2 Lipotes vexillifer
TGTGCACACACACACACACACACACACACACACACACACACAGACATAGCGAGAGAGAGAGGGAGAGAGATTTTAAGGAATTGGTACAGACAACTAGGGTGCCTGCCGGATGCTGGTGGGGGGCTTCAAAACCCAAGGAAAAAGCAGGAATCTCAGAGTGACTGGGTAGGGCGTGGGGGAAGTGATGAGGGAGGAGAAGTGGAGGCTAGAAAGAACTGGTGCCCTTGAGGGTGGTTGGGAGGCAGGGAGGGGTTCCCACACCTGGAGGGACCCTTGGGGGCTTGGAGGATTGTGGGGGAGCATGCCTAGCATTTCTCCTGCCCAATCAGCCACAGGAAGCCTGTTGGGCTTCTCGGCTGGTCCCCTGCCTTCCCAAGCCTCCTCTGACCATGTGGTTCCTAGGAGAATGGTGGGGGCATGGAAGAATAGAGGCCAACAGGGAGGGGTCCTCTGGGATCAGAGGATCGTGGGGAATGTGCCGAGCATTTCCCCCACCACTCTGGCCCAGAGAGCCAGCTGGGGTCCTGGACGTGGTTCTCTGACATCCAGGCCAGAGGTACTCCTGCGACCCTCCTGCGACCCTCCTGCTGCTTTCAGCCTAAGTCCCACCCCAGACCCCCCCAGGGCCTTTTCTGGCCCTGTGAGTCCTAACCATAGGTGCCGCCTACCACCTAAATCACACACCTGCATAAGTCCCACACCCCACAGCCAAGGCCTTTTCCAGTTTCTTTTATTCCTCCTCTTTTTTACTATTGTGGTTCTGTTTTACCTTCCTATTTTTGTTTCATCTATATTTTTATTTTTAATTCTTTCTAACATATCTGTTAGTTTTCTAATCTTATTTTTTACTCTTTGTTATTGTTCTGTTCCTTTTTTTTTTTCTTTTCTTTTTTGTTTTTTGTTTTTTGCCACCTTGCACAGCTTGCAGGATCTTTGTTCATGAGCCAGAGTTTGGGCCAGAGCTCTTGCAGTGGGACCTCTGAGTGTGAACCACTGGACTAACAGAGAACCTCAGACCCCAGGGAATACTCATTGGATTGAGGTCTCCCAGAGGTCCTCATCTCAGCACCAAGACAAAGCTCTACTGAACAGCCTAAAAACTCCACTGCTGGAAGCCTCAGGCCAAACAACCAGTAAGACAGGAACATAATCTCACCATCAAAAGAAAAGAAAAAAAAAAGAGAAGACAAAACATTATGTCACAGATGAAGCAGCAAGGTAAAAACCAAAAAGACCAAATAAATGAAGAGGAAATAGGCAACATACGTGAAAAAGAATTCAGAGTAATGATAGTAAAGACGATCTAGAATGTCAGAAATGGAATGGAGGCACAGACTGAGAAAATACAAGAAATGTTTAACAAAGACATAGAACTAAAGAACAAACAAACAGAGATGAACAACACAATAACGGAAATGAAAAATACACTAGAAGGAATCAATAACAGAATAACTGAGGCAGAAGAACGAATAAGTGAGCTGGAAGACAGAATGGTGGAAATAACTGCCGAGGAGCAGAATAAGGAAAAAAGAATGAAAGGATTTGAAGACAATCTCAGAGACCTCTGGGACAACACTAAACTCACAAACATTCGAATTATAGGTGTCCCAGAAGAAGAAAAGAAAAGGAAAAGGTCTGAGAAAATATTTGAAGACATTATAGTGGGAAACTTCCCAAATATGGAAAAGGAAATAGTCACCCAAGTCCAGGAAGTGCAGAGAGTCACATACAGGATAAACACTAGGAGAAACACATCAATACACATATTAATCAAACTAACAAAAATTAAATTCAAAGAAAAATATTTAAAGCAGCAAGGGAAAAGCAAAAAATAACATAGAAAGAAATCCCCAGAAGGCTATCAGCTGATTTTTCAGCAGAAACTCTGCAGGCAAGGAGGGAGTGGCAGGAAACACTTAAAGCAATAAAAGAGAAAAACTTACAACCAAGATTACTATACCCAGCAAGGATCTCATTCTGATTGGATGGAGAAGTCAAAAACTTTTCAGATAAGCAAAAGCTAAAAGAATTCAGCACTAACAAACCAGCTCTACAACAAATGCTAAAGGAACTTCTCAAAGCAGGAAACAAAAGAGAAGAAAAAGACCCACAAAAAAACCCCCAAATCAATTAAGAAAATGATAATAGGAACAAACATTTTGATAATAACCTTGAATTTAAATGGATTAAATGCTTCAAAGAAAAGACATACACTAGCTGAATGGATACAAAAACAAGACCCACATATATGCTATCTACAAGAGATCCACTTCAGACCTAGGGACACATACAGGTTAAAAGTGAAGGGATGGAAAAAGATATTCCATGCAAATGGAAATCAAAAGAAAGCTGTACGAGCAATACTCGTATCAGATAAAATAGACTTTGAAATAAAGACTGTTACAAGAGACAAAGAAGGATGCTACATAATGATGAAGGGATCAATCCAAGAAGAAGAAATAATTATAAATATTTAGGTAACCAACATAGGAGCACCTCAATACATAAGGCAAATGCTAACATACATAAAAGGGGAAATCAACAGTAACACAATAATAGTGGGGGAATTTAACACCCCACTGATACCAATAGACATATCCAAAGAGAAAATAAACAAGGAAACACAAGCTTTAAATGACACAACAGACCAGATAGATTTAATCGATATTTATAGGACATTCCACCGAAAAGTGGCAGAATACACTTTCTTCTCAAGTGCACATGGAACATTTTCCAGGATAAATCACATCTTGGGTCACAAATCAAGCCTTGGAAAATTTAAGAAAATTGAGATCATATCAAGCATCTTTTCTAACCACAATGCTATGAGATTGGAAATGAATTACAGGAAAGAAAACTGTAAAAAATACAAATACATGGAGGCTAAACAGTGGGCTACTAAATAACCAAGAGATCATGGAAGAAGTCAAAGAAGAAATTTAAAAAATACATAGAAACAAATGACAACAAAAATCACGATGACCCAAAACATATGAGATGCAGCAAATAATTATTTCTAAGAGGAAAGTGTATAGCAGTTCAATTTAACCTGAAGAAACAAGAAAAATCTCAAATAAACAATCTAACCTTACCCCTAAAGCAACCAGAGAAAGAAGAACAAAGAAAACCCAAAATCAGTAGAAGGATAGAAATCATAAAGATCAGAGCAGAAATGAATGAAATAGAAATGAAGAAATCAACAGCAAAGATCAATAAAACTAAAAGTCGGTTCATTGAAAAGATAAACAAAATTGATAAACCTTTAGCCAGACTCGTCAAGAAAAAAAGGGAGAGGATTCAAATCAATAAAATTAGAAATGAAAAAGGAGAAATCAAAACTGACATCACAGAATTACAAAGGATTAAAAGAGACTACTACAAACAATTATATGCCAATAAAATGGACAACCACAAAGAAACAGACAAATTCCTGGAAAGGTACAATTTTCCAAGACTGAACCAGGAAGAATTAGAAGACATAAACAGACCTATCGCAAGTAATGGAATTGAAACTGTAATTAAAAATCTTCCAACAAACAAAACTCCAGGACCAGATGGCTTCACAGGGGAATTCTATCAAACATTTAGAGAAGAGCTAACACATATCCTTCTCAAACTCTTCCAGAAATTACAGAGGGAGGAACACTCCCAAATTCATCGCACAAAGCCACCATCACCCTGATACCAAACCAGACAAAGATACCACAAAAAAAAGAAAATTACAGACCAATATTATTCATGAACATAGATGCAAAAATCCTGAACAAAATACTAGCAAACAGAATCCAACAACACATTAAAAAGATAATACACCATGATCAAGTGGGAATTATCCCAGGACTGCAAGGATTCTTCAATCTATGCAAATCAATCAATATGAGACACCATATTAACAGTTAAGGAGTAAAAACCATATGATCATCTCAATAGATGTAGAAAAAGCTTTTGACAAAATTCAACACCCATTTATCATAAGAGCTGTCCAGAAAATGGACATGGAGGGAACCTACCTCAACATAATAAAGGCCATATATGATAAACCCACAGAAAACATCATAATCAATGGTGAAAAACTGAAAGCATGTCCTCTAAGATCAGGAACAAGACAAGGATGTCCACTCTTGCCACTATTATTCAACATAGTTTTGGAAGTCTTAGCCAGGGAAATCGGAGAAGAAAAGAAACAAAAGGAATCCAAAATGGAAAAGAAGAAGTAAAACTGTCGCTGTTTGCAGATGACATGACACTCTACATAGAAAATCCTAAAGATGCCACGAGAAAACTACTACAGCTAATCAATGAATTTCATAACGTTGCAGGGTACAAAATTAATTCACAGAAATTTCTGGCATTCCTATACACTAACAATGAAAAATCAGACAGAGCAATTAAGGAAACAATCTAATTTGCCATCACAACAAAAAGAATAAGATACCTAGGAATAAACCTACCTGAGGAAGTGAAAGACTTGTACTCAGAAAACTATAAAACACTGATGAAAGAAATCAAAGATGACATAAACAGATGGAGAAATATACCATATTCTTGGATTGGAAGAATCAATATTCCTTAAATGACTATACTACCCAAAGCAATCTACAGATTCAGTGCAATCCCTATCAAACTACCAATGGCATTCTTCACGAATTAGAATAAAAAATTTTACAATTTGTATGGAAACACAAAGACCCCGAATAGCCAAGCAATCTTGAGAAAGAAAAACGGAGCTGCAGGAATCAGGCTCCCCAACTCAAACTATACTACAAAGCTACAGTAATCAAGACAGTATGGTACTGGCACAAAAACAGAAATATAGGTAAATGGTACAGAACAGAAAGCCCAGAGATAAACCCATGCACATATGGTCACCTAATTTACAACAAAGGAGGCAAGAACATGCAATGGAGAATAGACACCCTCTTCAATAAGTGGTGCTGCGAAAACTGGACAGCTACATGTAAAAGAATGAAATTAGAACACTACCTAACACCATATACAAATATAAACTCCAAATGGATTTAAAACCTAAATGTAAGATTGGAGACTATAAAGCTCTTAAGAAGAAAACATTGGAAAAACACTCTGACATAAACCACAGCAAGATCTTTTTTGACCCTCCTCCTAGAGTAATAAAAATTAAAACAAAAATAAACAAATGGGACGTGATGAAACTTAAAATCTTTTGCACAGCAAAGGAAACCATAAACAAGATGAAAAGACCACCCTCAAAATGGGAGAAAATATTTGCAAATGAAGCAATGGACAAAGGATTCATCTGAAAAATATACAAAGAGCTCATGGAGCTCAATATCATAAAAAAAAATAATCCAAGTAAAAAATGGGCAGAAGACCTAAATAGATATTTCACCAAAGAAGACATATAGAGGGCCACAAGGTACATGCAAAGATGCTCAACATCACTAATTATTAGAGAAAGGCAAGTCAAAACTACAATGTGGTATCATCTCACACCACTCAGAATAGCCACCATCAAAAAATCCGCAAAAAATTAATGCTGGAGAGGGTGTGGAGAAAAGAGAATCGTTTTGCACTGTTGGTGGGAATGTAAATTGATACAGCCACTATAGAGAAGCAGTATGGAGGTTCCTTAAAAAACTAAAAATAGAACTACATTATGACCAAGGAATCCCACTACTGGGCATATACCTTGAGAAAAACATAATTCAAAAGGACACATGCACCCCAGTGTTCACTGCAGCACTATTTACAATAGTCAGGTCATGGAAGCAACCTAAATGTCCAACGATAGATGAATGGATAAAGAAGAGGTGGTACATATATACAATGGAATATTACTCAGCCATAAAAGGGAATGAAATTGGGTCATTTGTAGAGATGTGGATGGACCTAGAGTCTGTCATACAGAGTGAAGTATGCCAGAAAGAGAAAATCAAATATTGCATATTAACACATATATGTGGAATGTAGAAAAATGGTACAGATGAACCTATTTGTAGGGCAGGAATAGAGACGTAGATGTAGAGAAGGACATGTGGACACAGGGGGGCAAGGGGAGAGTGGGATGATTGGGAGATTAGCTTTGACATAAACACTGTACCATGTGTAAAATAGATAGCTAGTGGGAACCTGCTGTACAGCAGGGAGCTCATCTCGGTGCTCTATGATGACCTAGATGCAGGGGATGCAGGGTGCAGTGGGAGGGAGGTCCAAGAGGGAGGGGTTATAGGGGTACATATAGCTGATTCTCCTCATCATACAGTAGAAACTAACACAACATTGTAAAGCAATTTTACTCCAATAAAACAAAAAACAATAAAGTAAAAAATATATATATATATTTTAAAAAGGAATTGGTTCACATGATTGTAAAGGCTGGCAAGTCTGAAATCTGCAGGGCATGCTGGCAAGCTAGCAATTCTGGCAGGAGTTGATACTGCAGTCTTGAATCTAAAGGCAGTCTGAAGACAGAATTCTTTCCTCCTCAGAGGACCTTAATCTTTTCACTTACGGCTTTTAACTGAGAAGATGAGGACTGCCGACATTATGGAGGATAATCTGCTTTACTCAAAGGACACAAATTTAAAATTTAATCACATCTAAAAAATACCTACCCAGCAATACCTAGACTTGTATGCATTTTTTTAACACTGCTATCTTGATTTTTAATTTTTTTTTCCAGTTTTACTGAGATATAATTGACATATAACACTGTTATTAGTTTTAGGTGTACAACATAATTTGATATATGTATATACAGGCATGACTTGGAGATATTACAGATTTGGTTCCAGACCACCACAATAAAGCAAGTCACACAACTTTTTTGGTCTCTCAATGCATATGAAAATTATGTTTACATTATACTGTAGTCTATTAAGTATGAAATAACATTATGTCTAAAATATCAATGTCCATATCTTAATTAAAAATACTTTATTGCTAAAAAATGCTAATCACTTCCTAAGCCTTCAGTCAGTCATAATCTTTTTGCTAGTGGAGGGTCTTGCCTCAATGTTGATGGCTGCTGACTGATCAGGGTAGTGGTTGCTAAAGGTTGCGGTGGCAGTGGCAGTTTCTTAAAATAAGACAACAATGAAGGTTGGTGGATGGATTGACTCTTCCTTTCACTAAAGATTTCTCTGCAGCACAAAATGTTGTTTGATAGCATTTTACCTATAGCAGAACTTCTTGCAAAATTGCAGTCAATCATCTAAAATTCTGATGCTGTTTCATCAACTAAGTTTATGTAATCTTCTAAATCCTTTGTTGTCATTTCAACAATCTTCACAGCATCTTCACCAGAGTGGATTTCATCTCAAGAAACCACTTTCTTTGCTCATCCCTAAGAAGCAACTTCCCATTCCTTACAGTTTTATCATGAGATTGCAGCAATTCAGTCCTATCTTCAGGCTCCACTTCTTGTTTTGTTTTGTTTTTTTAATTTTACTGGAGTATAGCTGATTTACAATGTTGTGTTTCAGGTGTACAGCAAAGTGATTCAGTTATACATATACATATATGCATCCTTTTTCAGATTCTTTTCTAATATAGGTTACCACAAAATATTGAGTAGCGTTTCCTGTGCTATACAATAGGTCCTTGTTGGTTATCTATCTTGTAGATAGCCGTGTGTGTATGTTAATCCCAAGCTCCTGATTTATCCCTCCTGCCTACATTTCCCCTTTGGTAACTGTAAGTTTGTTTTCAATATCTGTAAGTCTGCTTCTGTTTTGTATGTAAGTTCATTTGTGTCATTTTAAAAATTAGGTTCCACATATGAGTGATATCACATGATATTTGTTTCTCTGTCTGACTTACTTCATTTAGTATAATAATCTCTAGGTCCATCCATGTTGCTGCAAATGGCATTATTTCATTCTTTTTTATGGCTGAGTAATAGTCCATTGTACATACCACATCTTTTTTATCTATTCATCAGTCGATGGACATTTAGGTTGTTTCCATGTCTTGGCTACTGTGAATAGTGCTGCTATGAACATAGGGGTGTATGTATCTTTTTGAATTATAGTTTTGGCTGGATATATGCCCAGGAGTGGGATTGCTGGATCAGATGACAACTCTATTAGCTTTTTTAAGGAACGCCCATATTGTTCTCCATAGTGGTTGTACCAGTTTACATTCCCACCAACATTGTACACTCTCTCCAGCATTTATTGTTTCTAGAATTTTGATGATGGCCATTCTGACCAGTGTGAGTTGATACCTCATTGTAGTTTTGATTTGCATTTCTCTGATAATTAGTGATGTTGAGCATCTTTTCACGTGCTTTTTGGCAATCTGTATGTCTTCTTTGGAGAAATGTCTACTGAGGGCTCAGCCCTCAGTGTTTCCTGCTCTCTCCTCCTAGGCTTGTAAATATTCCAGAGTGCTCCACTTCTAATTCTAGTACTCTTGATATTTCCACCAAAGCTGCAGTTACTTCCTAACTGAAGTCTTGATTCCCCCAAAGTCATCTATTAGGGCTGGAATCAACTTCTTCCAAACTTCTGTTAATTTTGATACTTTGACTTCTTCCCATGAAGCATGAATGTTCTTAACGGCATCTAGAATGCTGAATTCTTCTCAGAAGGTTTTCAATCGACTGCCCAGATCCATCAGAGGAATCACTATCTATGGAAGCTACAATCTTATGAAATTCATTTTTTAAATAATAATACTTGAAAATAATAATTATATTTGAAAGTTAAAATTACTCTTTTCTCCATGGACTGCAGAATGAATGTTGTGTTAGCAGGCATGAAAACAACATTGTACATCTTCCTAAGAGCTCTTGGGTGACCAGGTGCATTGTCAACGAGCAATAATATTTTGAAAGGAACATTTTACTCTGAGCAGTAGGTCTCAGAGTGGGCTTAAAATATTCAGCAAACTATGTTGTAAACAGATGTTCTTTCATCCAGGCTTTGTTGTTCCATTTAGTTTAAGGCATAGGCAGAGTAGATTTAACATAATTCCTAAGGGCTCTAGGATTTTTGGAATGATAAATGAGTACTGGCTCCAATTTAAGGTCATCAGCTGCATTAGCCCCTAACAAGAGGGTCAGTCAGCCTGTCATTTGAAGCTTTGAAACCAGGCTTTGATTTCTCCTCTCTAGCTATGAAAGCCCTAGATGGCATCTTCTTCCAAAATAAGACTGTTCATCTGAATTGAAAATCTGTTGTTTAGTGTAGTGTTTAATTATCTTAGCTAGATCTCCTGGATAAACTGTGGCAGCTTCTACATCAGTACTTGCTGCTTCACCTTGTACTTTTACGTTATGGAGACAGCTTCTTTCCTGAAACCTCATGAACCAACCACAGCTGGATTCAAACTTTTCTTCCAGAGCTTCCTCACCTCTCTCAGCCTTCATGGAACTCAAGAGAGCTTTAGGGACTTGCTCTGAATTAGATTTTGGCTTAGGGGAATGCTGTGGCTGGTTTGATCTTCTACCCAGACCACTAAAATTTTCTATCAGCAATAAGTCTGTTTTCCTTAATCATTCATGTGTTCACTGGAGTAGTACTTTTAATGTTCTTCAAGATCTTTTCCTTTGCATTCACAACTTGGTTAACTGTTTGGCACAAGAGACCTGTTCAACCTATCTCAGCTTTTGACATGCCTTTCTCACTGAGTTTAATCATTTCTAGCTTTCGATTTAAAGTGAGAGACCTGAGAATTTTCCTTTCACTTGAACAATTAGAGGTCACTGTAGGGTTACTAACTGGCCCAACTTTGATACTGTCATGTTTCAGGGAATAGGGAGGCCTGAGGAGAGAAAGAAAGATGGGGAAATGACAGGGTGGTGGAGCAGTAATAATACACACAAAACTTGGGATTTCCCTGGTGGTCCAGCAGTTAAGACTCTGTGCTCCCAATGCAGGGGGTCTGATCCCTGGTCAGGGAACTAGATCCCACTTGCCGCAAGTAAGAGCCTGCATGCCGGAACTAAAAGATCCCGTGTGCCGCAATGAAGATCTCTCATGCCACAACTAAGACCCGACTCAGCCAAATAAATAAATAAATAAATATTACACACACACACACACACACACACACACACACACACACACACACATAACATTTATGGGTTAAGTTTACCATCTTATACAGGCATGATCATGGCACCCCTCAAACAATTAGAATAGTAACATCCAAGATCACTGATTACAGGTCACCATAACACATATAATAATAATGAAAAATTTGAAATACTGTAAAAGTTATAAAAATGTGACACAGAGACGAAGTAAGCAAGTATTATTGGAAAAATGGCACTGATAGATTTGCTCGAAACAGGGTCCCACAAAACTTCAATTTGCAAAATACACAGCAGCTGCGAAGTACAATAAAGTGAAGCCCAATAAAACACGGTATGCCTATGTACCACATTTTCTTTATCCATTCATCCATCAATGGACACCTAGGTTGTTTCCATATCTTGTCTATTGTAAATAATGCTGCAATGAACAGTGCAGTACAGATTTCTTTCCAAGATAATGTTTTCATTTCCTTTCAATATATATTCAGAAGTGGAACTGTTGGATCACACAGTAGTTTTATTTTCACATTTTTGAGGAAACTCCATACTGTTTTCCAATATAGGGGCTATACCAAATTACATCCCCCAAAATAGCACACAAAGGCTCCCTTTACTCAACATCTTTGCCAGCACTTAGCCTTGCTTAACTTTTTCATAAAAGCCATTCTAACAGGTGATGTCTCATTGTGGTTTTGATTTGCATTTCCCTGATGAACAGTGGTGTTGAGCACATTTTAATGTACTTATTAGCCATTTGTATATCTTCTTTGGGAAAATGTCTGCTCAGACCCTCTGCCCACTTTTTAATTCAATTGCTTGATTTTACAGCTCTTGAACTGTATGAGTTCTTTATATATTTTGGATATTAGCCTCTTAGCAGGTATCTGATTTGCAAATATTTTCTCCCATTCCATACATTGCCTTTTCATTTTGTGTTGATGGTTTCCTTTTTTTTTTTACAAGTTTATTTATTATTTTATTTATTTATTTTTGGCTGTGTTGGGTCTTCATTGCTGCACATGGACTTTCTCTAGTTGCGGACAGCGGGTCTCCTCTTTGTTGTGGTGCACTGGCTTCTCATTGTGGTGGCTTCTCTTGTTGCAGACCATGGGCTCTAGGCACACAGGCTTCAGTAGTTGTGGCATGTGGGCTCAGTAGTTGTGGCTTGTGGGCTCTAGAGCACAGGCTCTGTAGTTGTGGCACACGGGCTTAGTTGCTCTGCAGTATGTGGGATCTTCCTGGACCAGGGCTCAAACCCAAGTCTCCTGCATTGGTGGGTGGATTCTTAACCACTGCAACACCAGGGAAGCCCAATGGTTTCCTTTACTATGCAGAAACTTTTTTTCTTTAATGAAGTCTCACTTGTCTATTTTTGCTTTTGTTGCATTTCCTTTTGGTGTCAGATTCAAAAACAATCATCAACACCTATCTCAAGGAGTTTACCCTTATGTTCTCTTCTAAGAATCTTATGGTTTCAGGACTTATGTTCAAGTCTTTAATCCATTCTGAGCTGATTTTTTGTGTATGGTGTAAGATAGTGGGCCAGTTTCATTCCCTTGCATGTGGCTGTCCAGTTATCCCAACATTTATTGAAGAGATTATCCTTTTCCCATTGTATATTCCAGGTTCCATCAACAAAAATTAATTAAACTTATAAGTGTGGGTTTATCTCTGGGCTCTGATTCTGCTGACTGAGTTATATGCCTGTTTTTATGCCAATACCATAATATTTTGAGTACTATAGCTTTGTAATATATTTTGAAATCAGAGAACATGATGCCTCCTGCTTCGTTATTCTTTCTCAAAACTGCTTTGGCTAGTTGGAGTCTTATATGTTTCCTTACAATTTTAGGATTGTTTGTTATAATTCCGTGAAAAATGCCATTGGAATTTTGATAGAGATTGCATTAAATCTGTATATTGCTTTGGTTAGCATGGACATTTTATAACAATGTTAATTTTTCCAATTCATGGCCACAAAATATCTTTCCATTTATTTGTATCCTCTTTAATTTCTTTCATCAGCCTTATTGTTTTCAGTGTACAGGTGTATCGCCTCCTTGGTTAAATTTATTCCTGGGTATTTTATTATTTTCGATGCAAAGAATAAAATACCTTGCCTCTGACAATACTACACAATCTTGATTACTGTCACTGTATAATAAGCTTTGATATAAGGTAGAGTCATTCCTCCCACTTTATTCTCTTAAAAAATGATTTAGCTATTTTTTTCCTTTGCCATTCCATATTAATTTTAGAATAATCTTGCTTATGTGTAGAAAAGTCTTGCTAGGAATTGGTCAAAGCTTGGAATGTATTAAGCCTACAGAACAATTTAAGTAGAGTTATCATCTTATTTTGTTCATTCTTCTAATAATGACCATGGTATATCTCTCCATTTATTAAATCGTCATTGATAACATCCAACAACATTTTGCAATGCATACAAATTTTGTACAGATTTTATAGATTTACAATTAACTATTTCATTTTCCAGAGTGATTGTAATGGTATAGATTTAATTTTGGTTTTCCAGTGTCCACTACAAATATGTAGAAATATATTCAATTTTGTATGTTGATCCCATATCTTGAGACCAAATTCATCTCACTTGTTAGTGCTAGGAGTCTTTTTTATATATTTCATAAGGATTTCTATATATATAATCATGCTATATGCAAATAAATGTTTATTTTTTTCCTTCTGATATTAATGCCTTTAATTTCCTCTTCTTACCTTTCACTGGCTAAAACTTTCAATACTACCTTGAATAGTAGTGTGAGAGTATACATCTTTGCTTTGTTACAAATCTCAAGGGAAAAGCATTCTATGTTTCATCATCAAGTATAATGACAACTGTGGGATTTTTGCACATTTTTAGAAATCAAGTTGACAGAGATCCCTACTCTGTTCCTAGTTTTTTGGAGAGTTTATTATGGATAGATGCCAAAGTTTGTGAAGTGCTTTTTCTACATAAATTGACATGATCATGTGATTTTTCTATCTTTCGCCTGTTAATATGATGGATTACAATACTTGATTTTTAATATTGAACCAGCCTTGCATCACTGGAGTAAACTATTTGATCAGTGTATAATTCTTATTACATATTGCTGAATTATCTTTGTTAATATTTATTTAATAATTTTTTCATCCATATTCATGCTGGATATTAGGCTGTACTTTTGTTTTGTATTGTTTGTATTCTTTGACCAATTTTGGTATAAGAGTAATACTGGCTCCATAAAATTAGGTGGAAAGTGTTTTCTATTTTCTGGAAGAGATAATATGCAATTGATGTTAACTCTTTTAACATTTGGTAGAATTAAGAATACAAAATTAATTAACTATCAACTTAAGAGTAAAGATGATGTTTTACTTTGGTTGAAAAATATATAAAAATATATATAAAGTTTGTGGATTACTGACTCTCACCAGTGATTATGTTAAAAAGCTCCACCTGTTGCTGAAAAGCTCGGGGGGGCCCCCTCACTTTGGTTATTCAATTTAGGTCATTGTCATTACCATCTCTTAACACAAAAATTTCAATACATTGGATTTTGGTCAGTTATTCATTCATTCAGGAAATCTACTATGTCAAGCCAGAGCAAAGAGTAGGGCAGAGCCAGATTGATGGGTGTGTGAAGTTCTTAATAATATTTAATAAGGGTCTCTGCATTTTCATTTTGCACACAAATTATGGAGCTGGTCCAGTCCTAGGGAGATAGAGAGAACAATGGAAGCACAGAGATGGTACCTAACACAGTCAAGGGGCTCAGAAAAAGTTTCTACATAAAAATGTCTATGCTGAGTTTTAAAAGCTGTATCAAGTCTTAGACTGATATTTATTCTATATTTTCATTGACTTGCAGTTCTCTTTACCATTAGTTTACAATTTTATCTTATTAACTATGTACAGGTATAGTTCATTAGTTATAAGAGGCTCACATGTATTTTAGGTTGAAAGAGAAACAAATGCACCAGGCCTCTGGGTTCAGACACAAATTCATGAAGAAAAGGCACTGGCTAAAAGAAGCAAATAAGCCTGGGAGGAAAATATGATTACCTCCAAAGAGTTTGGTCTAGATGTCAGAAAGGAGCCAGTACTAGAGTGTCACTGCAGAGATAACTGCTAAACACATTCATTTTATCAACATATCCATTTTTTAAAGGCAGGCATCATTTCAAGTATTGAAGAAACCAAGATAATAATAGTAGTAAATAATAACAACAGTAATACATTAATATCTAAGAATTATTGGTGCTCATTTTATGTCAGTATTAGCACATTAAATCCTCACAACAAGCTCCATTTTACAGAAAAACAAAGAAGAAATCATGAAGTCTCAGTCCCTAATAAAAACTAGCTAATAATCCAGGAGGGAAAGTGGCACACAAGCTTTCAATTACATCATGTGGTAACCATGCTGTGTTAGTATCATCAATGAAAGCTCTTGGGCACACAGTCTTGAAGTAAGGAGAAGATTCTCAGAAGAGAAGAGATTTTACCTACATCTTAAAGGACTCTTTAGCCAAGCAAAGCGAGAATTAGAGAAAGGCCTTCCAGACAGAGGTGGCAGCATGAATAATAAATGAATCATAAAGGATGAATCCCAAGTTTCTAGTTTGATTAATCAAATAAACATTGGTACAATAAACCAAAAAAAATTCTGAAAGCTAATACAGACTTTGGGGAAAGTTGTTGTTCAATACTGCTGTGGAGGTGTCCGGCAAGCAGCTGAAAAGATGGACTGGGGTGAAAATAGAGTTCAAAATCAAAGCATGATCATCATTTAGTTTGCCAGTGTAAAGAGGCTATAACCAAGCTAGCTGAAATCCAAAGGTGAACACAAAAATAGGGCAGGTTCCAAGCAGTATGGGCCACTGCAGGTTCATAAGGGAGCATAATAAGAGTTTCTGGAAGTTCATCTGGTTAAACTCCAAAGCTTTCTCTATACATTCAGAAAATCAAAGCCTACAAAAGTTTTAGTGCCTTTTCTCATGATTTTATAATTTTGTTCTGCCAAAGCAAGGCTTAGACTACCCATGAAACTTCGCATGAAATTTAAATATCAATCTCTCATTCCTTTGGCAGTAGATCAGTCAAACAAACTATAGGTTTAAGACTCATCTAGCCTAAGATGTTCTGTTTGTAGTACCCAGAGTTTCATTTACATAAAGAACTTTTTCACTTTCTACATCTGTGGTTTTTTTATATTGCAACAGCAATATTTATAAGTTTATGTCACAATAAGTTTCCAGTCTAAATTTGGGTCTTTTTAATTGTTCAGCACTTGAAAACCACATGCAAATAGTTAAAAAAGAATTCAGCATAAAATTCTTCAGTGTGAACCTCATAAGGGAGTTTTCTCTCATAAACAAATAACTATGTCATAACACATCCTATAACACTGATGCTAAAGTACAACAAATGGTGAAATATAACTACCCCATTCTACAGCCAACTTTACAATCTTAAGGAAAAGGCAAAGATATTTTGCTTTATATTAAGTGGCACCCTGATATGATTTGATTGTTTTTTACCACTTATTTCACTATTAAATTGAAGCTTTGGGCTATCATATCAGTTTTATGATACTTATTTGACTAAGATGAATCTTTCCTTTTCAAGACTGGCTTTAAGAACCAGATCAAGTATTGCCTTCTCTTTGTAATCTTCATCTACTCCTTGACCCCTAGCTCAACTGAAAGTAATAAACTTTTATAATACATTATCTACATCTCTAGTACTAAACTTATTATCTCATATATTGATTCAGTTTTTTGTATACCTGATTCATCTTGATTGCTAGAGTGTATGCTCCATAAGTACCAAAAGAGACTGCCTTATATAAATGCCTTGGTTCACAGTGATTCACCAAAATGTTTGTTGAATAAATGAAACTACCCTCCCTAGCCATATTCCCTTTTTTTTTTTTTTTTTTTTTTTTTTTTTTTTTGCGGTACGCAGGCCTCTTACTGTTGTGGCCCCTCCCGCTGCGGAGCACAGGCTCCGGACGCACAGGCCCAGCGGCCACGGCCCACGGACCCAGCCGCTCTGTGGCACGCGGGATCCTCCCAGACCGGGGCACGAACCAGCGTCCCCTGCATCGGCAGGCGGACTCTCAACCACTGCGCCACCAGGGAAGCCCCATATTCCCATTTTTTATTAACCATTCAGTTACTTGTTTATCCAATAAACAACACTGCAACAATGTTCAATGGTGGTTAGACAATCACTTCAGCCTAACTGTACATGTAAAATTTAGACAGTGAGTATTACCAACTTAGAATCCAAAATAATAATTGTTTAGTGATAAAGTTTACTCTCCTTATAAAATTTATGACTAAAATAAATTCATATTTTGTACATTTATTTGCTTATCAGTTTATGTTTCACTAAAATGTATGCCTTACAAAGCATAAGGACAGTATTTATTTATTTATTTTATTTATTTATTTTTTTTGCAATTGTATCTTCGGTGCTTAGTACAGTGCTTGGCCATATACAGGTTCTTAATAAATACTTCTTGAATAAATCTGACAAATATTTTATAAAAGTAAACCATATGTTACAAATTTTATTACATGCTCATTATTTAATTTAATTTCAAATGAAACTAATAAATGTAATTATTTCATTTACTTTAAAAAACAATGCTTTGAAGTAATAGTATTTAATATGCAAATTGAGGCTCAGAGAGGTTAAGTAACTAGCTGAAAGTCAACAACTAATTAGTAATTACTAAGCTTAAATTTAATTCAGGACTCTTTGATTTCACTCTCCCTTACATGCTGCAGTCTCCCAAGCAAAGCATTCATTGTATACCTAGATAAATTCAGTAAGAGATAGTAGCTCAACTTATTTACTCCTAACTTTCTCCCATTCTTTTGTAGTAGAATTGGGTAATTAGGCACATTCAATCAACTGATCAAAAGGATTTTTCAAAATAAATTACTTATATCAATCACGTGGTGGATTAAGTTAAATACCCTGAACCAAACATAGCTATTTATTGAAACATTTTTTTAAACATGACAAAATAAATATTGTTGGGTCATCAAATATTATATTTTCTAGATTAATGTTTTACTTTTGAGATAAAAGGGGATAAAGAATAAAACAGAAAAGAAAATGCTTTCATATTTGGTTATTTACCTACTACATAACTACCAGTATTTTCACTAATGAGACACATTTAACAGTACAATATTTCCAAATGTTGAAGGGAATATTCTTGATTTATATCAAAATCACTTTAGATACCACAAATTACAAATAATTTAGAAAAAATTATTATAATTAACAGTTTCTGCTGGCACATAATAGGATATCAACTCCAAATGTAATTTTACATGCTTCTTATAATTCAGTAGAGCAACAGAATCAATGAGACAAGAGTAACCTTGGTAAAAATTGGGTTTGATACACTAATTTTTGAAAGTTAAAGTTGTTTGCCAAAAGTCTACATTTGAGACAATACCAGAGAGGCAACTAGCAAGGTCTCCAAGATACCTGCAGTGTGGGAGACAAAAATAAGAAAAGGAAGCTGTACTTAATGAAAGCCAGAGCAGACCTTAGTGAAGATCCAAAAAACTAGCATGAAGGTTAAGAGGCCTGAGCTACAAGCTCAGCTCTGACATAAAATAGATGAAAGATCTTGAATGACTCATTTCTTCATCCTGAAACTCAGAATTTCTCAAAAAAATTCTTTTTTATATAAAAGAAAACATATAAAGTTTGGAAGGTTAAGAGTGTAAAGGCATTCTAGAAAAATGGATATAGAAACTAAAAAGCAAAAAGAACACAATATACTAAGAAAATGTTAAGTTGTCATAGCGGCTGGACTGCTTCTTTCAGCTAGTTACTTATTTGCCATGAGTCTCAGTTTTCTTACCTAATAATAAAAGTTACTTAATAGCTTTACCGTATAGATTAGTAAATAATTAAATAAATGGAAATATAGTAAAGTCCCTTATACAACTATGTATTTTCAGTTAAAGAGAAAAACTATGTCACTCTAAGAATATAATTTTAGAGTAACATAGATGATAGTAAATATGCAGGTCTCAATATGAGGAAATAGTTATTAAGGTTACTTTTAACTCTGAAATTTTGTGACTCTAAGCTTTGCTTAAAGAGCTGCAGAGGCATTTGACAAAATCCAACATGCTTTCATTCTAAAAACTATCAGTAAATTAAGACTGGAAGGAAATGTCCTCAATTTAATAATGACATTTACCAAAACAAAAAACAAAAACAACTACAGGTAACATCATTAACAGTAATAAAAGACTAGATGCTTTCCTCTCACACTGAGAATAGGGCAATCAGGTCCACTCTCACATCTCCAATTCAATATTGTATTAGAGGTCATAACTGGTGTAATAAGATAAGAAAAAAAAGCAAAGCCATTCAGATATAAATGATCTCCATTGCCTATGTAAAAAAATCTCAAATTGACAAATAATCTACTAAAAGTAATAAATGAGTTTAGCAAGGACGCAGAATAAAAGGTCAGTGTCATATAACTATAGACTAATAGTGAACAATTAGCAACTTAAATGTTTTAAAATAATTTCATTTATAATAGCATCAAAGAGAAAGGAAATACGTAGGCATAAATCTAATGAAACATATGTGAGATATGAATGTTGAAAAAAATACAAATCCTAAAAACAAACTACAGATGAAAGTAATCAAACAAGAAACAAATAAATGGAGAAATATACACTATTCATGGATTGAAAGAAATAATAGCATTAAAAGTCCATATGTCAAATTCTCTTAAATATGTAAAGATTCAACACAATCTTATTCAAAATCCAAACAAGCTAGCAAGTTTTTTTTTCCATTTTTTTTTAGAAAATCATAAGCTTATTCCAAAATTTACATGAAAAAGCAAAGGAGCTAGAATAACCAAAAATATCTTTTTAAATGATAACAAGTTGGAAGACTTATACCATCTGACTTCAAGAATTACAATAAAACTACAGAAATCAAGATGGTGTAGAGTTGGAGAAAGAATGGTCATACAGTTCAGTGAAACAGAATAGAATCAAAATGTAGACCAACAGATATATGGTCATTTGACTTTAAACAAAGATACAAAAAGAATCCAAAAGAAAAAGGGAAGTCTTCAGAACAGACGGTACTGAAGTAATTAGAAATCCATATGCAAAATATAAATTTAAAAAAAAATCTCAATCCATATTTGACAACATATATAAATATTAATTTTAAATGGATCATAAAATCTTAACAAATGTAACAGGATAGAAATTATATCAAGCATTTTTTCTGACCAAAACAGTATGAAACTAGAAATCAATTACAAAAAGAAAAATGGAAAAAACACAAACACATGGAAATTAAATAATCCATGTTACTAAAGGCCAATGGCTCAATGAAGAAATCAAAGAGGAAATCAGAAAATACCATGAGATAAATGAAAATAAGACAAAACTTACAAAATTTATGGGACACAGTAAAATTAGTTCTAAGAGGAAAGTTTATAGTAATACAGGCCTACGTCAAGAAACAAGAAAAATCTGAAATAAACAACCTAACCTACCATCTAAAGGAATTAGTAGAATAAGAACAAATAAAGCTAAAGTTGCCAGAAGTAAGAAAATAATAAATATCAGAGAGGAAATAAGTAAAATAGAAATTAAAAAAGCAATAGAAATGATCAATAAAATCAAGAGTTGGATTTATGAAAAGAAAAACAAAACAAACAAGCCGTTAGCCAGGCTCATTAAGAAAAAAAGAGAAAGGGCCCAAATAACAAATGAAACAAAAGAGGAAAAATTACAACCAATACCATAGAGATAAAAAAAATCATAAAGAGAATAACATGAACATTTATAACAACAAATCGGGCAACCTAAAGAAATGAATAAATTTCTAGAAACAAAAAAATCTTCCAATACTGAATCAGGAAGAAATAGACAATCTGTATAGAAAAATCACTGCTAGTGAAATTGAATTTTCAATCATAAAACTCCCAGCAAACAAAACTCCAAGACTGGAGAGCTTCACAGGAGAATTCTACCAAACATATAAAGAAAAATTACTACCTATACTTCTCAAACTATTCCAAAAAATTGAAGAGGAGGGAACAGTCCCAAATTCATTCTCTGAGGCCACCATTACCCTGATACCAAAACCAATGAGACTACAAAAAATGAAAATTACAGGACAATATCTCTATTGAATGTAGATGTAAATATCCTCAACAAAATATTAGTAAACCAAATTCAACAATATTTAAAAAGGGTCATACACAATGATCAAGTGATATTTACTGCAGGGATGCAAGGATGGTTCAATATCTGCAAATCACCACTTTAACAAAAAGGATAAAAATCACTTGATCATCTCAATAGATGCAGAAAAAGCATTTGAAAAAATTCAACATCAGTTCATGATAATAACTCCAATCAAAGTTGGTATAGAGAAAACATTTCTCAACACAATAAAGGCCATTAATGACAAACACACAGATAACATCATACTCAACATGAAAAGGTGAAATAAGACAAGGATGCCCTCTTGCAACTTCTATTTAACATAGTATTGAAGTCCTAGTCACAGCAATCAGAAAGGAAAAAAAGGCTTCCAAATTAGAAGGGAAGAAATAAAACTGTCACTATTTGCAGATGACACCATATTATATAGAGAAAATCCTAATGTTTCCACCCAAAAAACTATTAGGACTAAATGAATTCAGTAAAGTTCCAGAGCTATAAAATTAATATACAGACCTCCATTGCTTTTCTATGCACTAACAATAAACTATCACAAAGAGAAAGCAAATCTTGCTTAAAGTCACATCAAAAAGAATGAGATATCTAGGAAGAAACTTAACCAAGGAGGTGAAAGACCTATATTCTAAAAATTATAAAACACTGAATAAGGAAACTGAAGAAAAACACATGAAAAGATTTCCAAAGTCAAACTAAAATCACAATGATATACAATTGCATATCTATTAGAATGGCTAGGATTACAAAATACTGACAATACTAAGTGCTGACAAGGATATGCATACCTAGGGCTCTCATACATTGCTGATGGAAATGCAAATTGATACAACCTCTTTGGCAAACAGTTTACTGGTTACTTATAAAGTTAAACATATTCTTACCATATGAGCAAGGAATGCTGCTCCCAAGTATTTACTGAAGTGAAATACAAACTTATATTCACAAACACAAAAAAGTACAAGAATATATATAGCAGCTTAATTCATAACTGCCAAGAACTGGAAACATCTGCAAAACTCCTTAACTGGATAAACAAACTGTGTTTATTTATTTATTTTGCCACTTTAAAAAAATATCTTGTTTACTTACTCCTATTTATTGTCTTTCTTCTTATAATAGAACATAAGCTTCCCCAGAATAGAAGGACCTTTTCTGTCTTATTCAATGCTGATTACTGAGTACCCAGGAAAGTGTCTGGCATACCATAGGCATACAATACATATTTGTTGAATATTAAATATAAGAAAAATAACATTTATGGAGGACTTCCTTTGTGCCAGGCAAAACTTCAATAGCTTTGTATATATTATATCAGTTAAGTAGGCAACTGAGATATTGAGAGCATAAAATACCTTGCCCAAGGTCACATGGTAAATAGTTGAAGTAGAAAACAAACCCTGGCAGTCTGATTCCAAAGCTTGTGCTTAATCCAAATGAGGAAATTTAGGAAGGGTATTACAGGAAAGAGATAGCAAAGTGCAGGAAGGTGTGAAACAACACGGTTGCTGCAGGAAACTACAAGAAGGCCAATAAGAATGTATGGCTAGGCAGACTAAATAGGGGCCAGATCATGAAGAGTACCATATGCCAAGATAAGAAGCTTGGACTTTAAAGGAAATAGGACCCTAGTTAAGGGGTTTGGCAGTGTAGTGGCAAGGTCAAATTCTTTGGTGAAATATCTATTTAGGACTTCTGCCCATTTTCTGATTAGGTTGCTTGTTTCTTTTTTTGATACTGAGCTCCATGAGCTGTTCATATATTTCAGAGATTAATCATTTGTCCATTACATAACTTGCACATATTTTCTCTCATTCTGAGGGTTGTCTCTTCATATTGTTTATGGTTTCCTTTGCTGTACAAAACCTTTTACGTTTAATTAGGTCCCATTTGCTTATGTTTATTTTTATTTTCATTATTCTAGGAGGTGGGTCATAAAAGATCTTGCTGTGATTTTTTTCAAAGCATGTTTTTCCTATGTTTTCCTCTAAGAGTTTTATAGTGTCTGGTCTTACATTTACATCTTTAATCCATTTGGAGTTTCTTTGTGTGTAAGGTGTTAGGAAGTGTTCTAATTTCATTCTTTTACATGTAGTTATCCAGTTCTCCCAGCACCACTTATTGAAGACACTGTCTTTTCTCCATTGTATATCCTTGCCTTCTTTGTCATAGATTAGGTGACCATAGATGCGTGGGTTTATCTCTAGGCTTTCTATCCTGTACCACTGATCCATATTTCTGCTTTTGTGCCAGTATCATACTGTCTTGATTACTGTAGCTTTATAGGATAGCCTGAAGTCAGGGAGCCTAATTCCTCCAGTTCCATTTTTCTTTCTCAAGATTGCTTTGGCTATTCGGGGTCTTTAGGGTTTCCATAAAAATAATAAATTTTTTTGTTCTAATTTTGTGAAAAATACCATTTTTAATTTGATAGGGATTGCATTGAACCTGTAGATTGCTTTGGGTAGTATAGTCATTTTCACAATATTGATTCTTCCAGTCCAGGAGCATGGTTTATCTCTCCATCTGTTTGTGTCATCTTTGATTTCTTTCATCAGTATCTTAGTTTTCTGAGTACAGGTCTGTTGCCTCCTTAGGTAGGTTTATTCCTAGGTATTTTATTCTTTTCGTTATGGTGGTAAATGGGATTGTTTCCTGAATTTCTCATTCTGATCTTTCGTTTTTTGTGTGTAGGAATGCAAGAGATTTCTGTGCATTAATTTTGTATCCTACAACCTTGCCAAATTCACTGATTAGTTCTATTAGTTTTCTGGTGGCATGTTTAGCATTTTCTATATATAGTATCATGTCATCTGCAAACAGTGACAGTTTTACTTCTTAGTTTTCCAATTTATATTCATTTCTTTTTCTTCTCTGATTGCCATGGCTAGGACTTCCAATACTATTTTGAATAATAGTGGTGAGAGTGGATATCCTTGTCTTGTTCCTGATCTTGGAGGAAATGCTTTCAGTTTTTCACCATTGAGAATGATGGTGGCTGTGGGTTTGCTGTATATGTCCTTTATTATGTTGAGGTAGGTTCCCTCTATGTCCACTTTCTGGAGAATTTGTATCACATATTGGTGTTGAATTTTCTCAAAAGCTTTTTCTGCAACTATTGAGATGATCATATGGTTGTTATTCTTTAATTTATTAAAATGGTGTATCACAGTGATTTGCATATATTGAAGAATCCTTGCATCCCTGAGATAAATCCCACTTGATCATGGTGTATGATCTTTTTAATGTGTTGTTGGAGTCTGTTTGCTAGTATTTTGTTGAGGACTTTTGCATCTACATTCATCAGTGATATTGGTCTGTAATTTTCTTTTCTTGTGATCTCTTTGTCTGGCTTTGGTATCAGGGTGATGGTGGCCTCATTGAACAAGTTTGGGAGTGTTCCTCCCTCTGCAATTTTTTGGAAGAGTTTGAGAAGTATACGTGTTAGCTCTTCTTTAAATGTTTGATAAAATTCGACTGTGAACCATCTGGTCCTGGACTTTTGTTTGTTGGAAGATTTTTAATAACAGTTTCAAATTCAGTACTTGTGATTTGTCAGCTTACATTTTCTAATTCTTCCTGGTTCAGTCTTGGAAAATTGTAGCTTTGCAAGAATTTGTCCATTTCCTCTAGGTTGTCCATTTTATTGGCAGATATTTGCTTGTGTTCCTTTGTATGTCTGTGGTGTCCGTTTTGATTTCTCCTTTTTCATTTCTAATTTTATTGACTTGAGTCCTCTCACTTTTTTTCTTGATGAGTCTGGCTAAACATTTATTAATTTTATTTATCTTCTCAAAGAACCAACTTTTAGTTTTATTTGTCTTTGCTATTGTTTTCTTTGTTCCTATGTCATTTATTTCTGCTCTGATCTTTACGATTTCTTTCCTACTACTAACTTTGGGTTTTCTTTGTTCTTCTTTATCTAGTTGTTTTAGGTGTAAGGTTAGATTGTATATTTGAGACTTTTCTTGTTTCTTGAGGTGAGATTGAATTGCTATAAACTTCCCTCTTAAAGCTGCTTTTGCTGCATCCCATATGTTTTGGGTCATCATGTTTTCATTGTCATTTTTTCGAGGTATTTTTTAACTTCCTCTTTGATTTCTTTAGTGATCTCTTGGTTATTTAGCAGTGCACTGTTTAGCCTCCATGTGTTTGTGTTTTTTACAGTTTTTTTTTTTCCCTGTAATTGATTTCTAATCTCATAGCCTTGTGGTCAGAAAAGATGCTGGATATGATTTCAATTTTCTTAAATTTTCCAAGGCTTGATTTGTGACCCAAGATGTAATCTATCCTGAAGAATGTTCCATGTGCATTTAAGAAAGTGTATTCTGCCACATTCGAGTGGAATGTCCTATATATATCAATTAAATCTATCTGGTCTATTGTGTCATTTGAAGCTTGTGTTTCCTTATTTATTTTCTGTCTGGATGATCTGTCCATTGGTGGAAGTGGGGTGTTAGAGTGTTATTTACTCCACTATACCCCACTGTTATTGTCTTACTGTCAACTTCCCCTTTTATGTCTGTTAGCATTTGCTTTATGTATTGAGGTGCTCCTATGTTGGGTGCATAAATATTTATAATTGTTATGTTTTCTTCTTGAATTTTTCCCTTGATCATTATGTAGTGTCCTTCCTTACCTCTCTTGTAATGGTCTTTATTTTAAAGTCTATTTTATCTGGTTCAAGTATTGCTACCCCAGCTTTCCTGTGATTTCCATTTGCACAGAGTATCTTTTTCCATTCCCTCACTTTCAGTCTGTATGTGTCCCTAGGTCTGAAGTGGGTCTCTTGTAGACAGCATATATATGGGTCTTATTTTTGTATCCATTCAGCCAGTCTATGTCTTTTGGTTGGAGCATTTAATCTGCTTACATTCAAGGTCATTATCGATATGTATGTTCCTATTACCATTTTCTTAATTGATTTGGGTTTGCTTTTGTGGGCCTTTTCTTCACTTGTATTTCCTGCCTAGAGAAGTTTCTTTAGCATTTGTTGTAAAGTTGGTTTGGTGGTGCTGAATTCTCTTAACTTTTGCTTGTCTGTAACGCTTTTAATTTCTCCATTGAATCTGAATGAGATTCTTGCTGGTTAGAGTAATCTTCATTGTAGAATTTCCCTTTCATCACTTTAAGTATATCCTGCCACTCCTTTCTGGCCTGCAGAGTTTCTGCTGAAAGGTCAGCTGATAACCTTATGGGAATTCCTTTGTATATTATTTGTTGCTTTTCCCTTGCTGCTTTTAATATTTTTTCTTTGAATTTAATTATTTGTTAGTTTAATTAATGTGTCTTGGTGTGTTTCACCTAGAGTTTATCCTGTATGGGACTCTCTGTGCTTCCTGAACTTGTGTGGCTATTTCCTTTCCCATGTTAGGGAAGTTTTTGACTATAATCTCTTCAAATATTTTCTCAGACCCTTTCTCTTTCTCTTCTTCTTCTGTGACCCCTCTAATTTGAATGTTGGTGTATTTAATGTTGTCCCAGAGGTCTTTGAGACTGTCCTCAATTATTTTCATTTTTTTTTCTTTATTCTCCTCTTTGGCAGTTATTTCCACCAGTCTAGGACTGGAGTTGGCAGGCAGTTGGATAGAGCCGGGCCTTGGTGCTGAGATGAGGACCTCCAGGAGACCTCACTCTGATTAATATTCCCTGGGGTCTGAGGTTGTCTATTAGTCCAGAGGTTTGGACTCAGCACTCCCACCACAGGAGTTCAGGCCCAACCCCCGTCCTGAAAGCCAAGATCCTGCAAGCCCCACAGCACGGCCAAAGAAAAAGAAAGGAGCAGTACAATAACAAAGCATAAATATAAAATAAAATTAGAAAAATAAAAACTTTATTAGAAAAAATAAAAATATAAATGAAACAACAGAACCACAACCTAAAAAAAACAAAAGTCAGAAAAGGTCTTGGCTGTGGGGGGTGGAGCTTAGGTGGGGGTGGGGCTTAGGCAGGGCAGGGTTTAGGGTGGGTGGGGCCTAGGCTCAGGACCTGCACAGCTGGAAAAGGCAGCACGGCCAGAGGGGGCCTCAGAGTGCAAACTGCAGAGGTAAGGCCCTGGGTGGGCATGCGGGGTGGGGGGGTGAGGGGTGTGGGGGGTTTAGGCTCAGCATGGCTGAAGGGAGCCTCAGAGGGTGGAGGATTAGGCCTGGGACCTCACCAGGCTCTCCGGGGCCCAAGTGGGCAGAGGAAACGCTGGCCACATTCCTTTCTGATCCTCCACTCTCCCGAGGGCCTCTCTCCATTCCTGTTGGTCCCCTCACTGTGGTTGGGCTCATCCTGAGCATGGAACCCCTCCCCTCCCCCAGCCACCCTTCAGGGGCACTGGTCCCATCCATCCAGCCTCTACTTCTCCTCCCCCTTCCCTCCCCACAACATCTAAACCAGTCACTCAGGGGTTCCTCCCATTCCCTTAGGTGTCTGTGGTTCCCCCACCAGTGCCTGGTAGGTGCCCTAGTTGTGAGGAAACGTGAACTCCACGTCCTTCTAGTCCTCCATCTTGACTCTGCCACCTGAGAGCAGGTAATGATTTTAAAAGTAGTAAAACCAAGGGGCAAGTTTTATTTTGCCATCTATGAAATGAAGATAATAATAATAACAGCCTCTCAGAGTTGTTGGGAAGATTCCATATAAACATTTAGTACAGTACTGGCACAGCATAAGTGATCAATAAATGGTGGTTATATTAATATCATGATAGTTGTCATTATTTCTGTTTTTAGATATGGATGCACAAGGAAGAATCTAAGGTAACTCTTATGTTTCCAATTTGAATGACTGCATGGATAGTAGTAAATTCACTGGAATGTCAAGCAGGCAGAAGAAGCAGATTGAGAGGGTAAGATAAAGAGCTCATTTTATAAATGATGAGTTTGAGATACCCATGAGACATTCAGTGGTTATGTCCAAAAGGCAGTTCAAAGTAGGAGTTTTGATATCAGGAGAGATTTTCAAGTATAGACAGTATTGGGAATATGGAAAAGAAATGTAAGATGTAATGATATGAGACGGAATCATCTATAAATGTTTAAGGATTTTGTAGAAGAGAAATCCATGAAGGAGAATCAAAAGAAATAGGCAAGAAGATACAAGGAGAAGGCCTGGGACCTCACCAGGCTCTCCGGGGCCCAAGTGGGCAGAGGAAACGCTGGCCACATTCCTTTCTGATCCTCCACTCTCCCGAGGGCCTCTCTCCATTCCTGTTGGTCCCCTCACTGTGGTTGGGCTCATCCTGAGCATGGAACCCCTCCCCTCCCCCAGCCACCCTTCAGGGGCACTGGTCCCATCCATCCAGCCTCTACTTCTCCTCCCCCTTCCCTCCCCACAACATCTAAACCAGTCACTCAGGGGTTCCTCCCATTCCCTTAGGTGTCTGTGGTTCCCCCACCAGTGCCTGGTAGGTGCCCTAGTTGTGAGGAAACGTGAACTCCACGTCCTTCTAGTCCTCCATCTTGACTCTGCCACCTGAGAGCAGGTAATGATTTTAAAAGTAGTAAAACCAAGGGGCAAGTTTTATTTTGCCATCTATGAAATGAAGATAATAATAATAACAGCCTCTCAGAGTTGTTGGGAAGATTCCATATAAACATTTAGTACAGTACTGGCACAGCATAAGTGATCAATAAATGGTGGTTATATTAATATCATGATAGTTGTCATTATTTCTGTTTTTAGATATGGATGCACAAGGAAGAATCTAAGGTAACTCTTATGTTTCCAATTTGAATGACTGCATGGATAGTAGTAAATTCACTGGAATGTCAAGCAGGCAGAAGAAGCAGATTGAGAGGGTAAGATAAAGAGCTCATTTTATAAATGATGAGTTTGAGATACCCATGAGACATTCAGTGGTTATGTCCAAAAGGCAGTTCAAAGTAGGAGTTTTGATATCAGGAGAGATTTTCAAGTATAGACAGTATTGGGAATATGGAAAAGAAATGTAAGATGTAATGATATGAGACGGAATCATCTATAAATGTTTAAGGATTTTGTAGAAGAGAAATCCATGAAGGAGAATCAAAAGAAATAGGCAAGAAGATACAAGGAGAATCAAAAGAGAGAAATACCAGGAAAGACAAGGTAACAGAATTTCCAACAGCAAACTGTCAACAGTATCAAATTCAAGATAAATTCACATAGTGAGCATAATATGTCTGCTGAGTTTAACAATATGAATATCACTTATGACTATTACAGTAATGAAATGCCTATTTAATAAATACTACAAAGTATAATGCCAGCTAAGTCTATATTTGAGTGCTATCATTTTAAATTATGATAAAAGTACCTGGTCTAATTGATATAATGAACAAATACACTAACATTAAAAACACAAAAATGCACTGATATATATGTATATCATGATTATAAATATATAAATAATTTGGGGTATAGTTCTTAGACTTACCACCAATTCCCAGAAACTCAAAATTTTCTCTGTAAAAGATTTTAAGTAAAAACAATAGAAGCCAACTTGAAAGAATAAAAATGTGTTCATGTTGGCAGTGCTTACAGTAAAACTGAAATAATATAGCTGATATACAAATTCTTTAAGTTTCCATATTTTCTATATATTGAATGCTACCCTACTTTCTGAATGTTTCATTGAACAAAGAACTTCTGACTCCATGAATCAGAAATATAGCTAACTTATGGTGTATCTTATAAAGACCATCCTAAAGTAAATGTGCCACCAACTTCATTCAACAAGTGAGTTTACTTAAGCTACTAATAAAAATATGTACCCATGTTGCAGGCCCTATTCAGGTCTTTTATTAACATCTATTATCAATCTTCCAAACAGTGCCTCAAGGCCAGTGGTATTAAACCAAATTTAAAGGTGAATAACTGAAGTTTAGTTGGGTTATGTAACTTGTCCAAGGACACAAAGCTGGCAAGTAACAGAATGAAGATTCTGACACCAAAGCTCATGCTTTTTCCCACTATACTCTAATATTATCACTACTCCTGAACAATCAGAAGTAAGAGATGTTTTTTACATGCCAGTATACTTGAGAAAGATTTCTCTACTCTTTCTTTTCCTTACTGCTAAGACGGTTTCTTCTCCCAAACCCAATCTTTGTGAGAATAGCTGCATTATCACTTAGTCTTCTATAAGTTGCCTCTTTATATCCTTGGCTTACTTGGTTTTGTTTTTCTTTTTTTTCTGGTGAAAGTTCTTTATGTATTTTGGATACCAATCTTATATGTGTAATATATTGCACAAATTTCTTTTCCCAGAATAGTACATATCCTTCAACTTTAGGTCTTTGTCACATAGACTTTATTTTTACAAGCTCAAAAGTATCTATCTATTTCTTTATAATTTTGCTTTCCTGTGCCTTGCATAAGAAATTCAACCCTATTCCAAAGCCAATAACATATTTATTTTTTTCATAGTTTAAATTTTTAATTTGTTTGCATATTTAAGTCTTTAATCCATCTAAAAGGTTTTTAAAAATAATTTGAGATGGGGAGCTCTTTGTCATACAACTCTATTGATTGAATAGGCCCTACTATTCCTACTATTTTATAATACAAACTGTGTCATAGATCAAGTTTCCTTATATAAACAGCCTTGTTTCTGAGTTCTAGTTTGTCTATTTAGAATATTTGTCTATTCTTATTCAAATGCCATTCTATTTTAATCACTATTCTATAAATAAAAATTATTAGCTGAAATATAAGTTTCTATAAAATAAACATATACCTACTCATTATTCTTCTTCAAAGTTGGCTTAGCTATTTTTGACCCTTTGCTTTTCTACATGAATTTTACAATTAGCTTATCAAGTTCTATGAAAAGAATTTGACAAGGATAATGATTTCAATTGTATTAATTCCAATGATTTTGGGTGATTTTAGGAGAACTGACATCTTAATAATATTGAGCTTTCACTTCCAAAAACATAGTTTGAATCTCATTTTATCAGATTATCCCTCAACTATCTGTCATTATTGATGTTATCTCTGTACTCCTCTGTCATTCCTTCTCATTTTTCAATGATTGCTGTTCAGACCTCACTGACATTTCTCCAATATATACAGAGACAATATTTCCAACACTCTGGGTACTTTGAGTTCCTCCTCTCCAATATCTTATTTTCCATTATATACCTCTAGCTGCTCCCATAGTCATACTATACACCTTGATATTTCCAATAGTTACAATAATTATAATTCCTTCAATTTTCTTTTAGTCATTCTACTACCTAATGACAACCTCTTTGAAGCTTATTCACTATCGTACACTAACCACTGACTTCATAAGAATCCCCAACAAGAGTAAATAAAAATCCCTGTTTGCCTAGAAAAGTTCTAGTTTATGCCTGTTGTCCAGTTGCAATTATTAGAGCATCTTTCACTCTCAAAATTGACTGATTGGATAAAAATTGACATTGGATGGTATAGTTATGCTACTTTCAATGCACTGATCTATCGTGTTTTTACTACCCTTCACCTTTTCATGACTCCCCGTCCCCTTACTGTATTCTCTCTTCTCTAAGTTTGCTTGCATGCATCCTGGACTCTCTCAACTTTCTCTTATTTTGTGGTCTGTATTGCAAAAAAACACAACCATGGTCTGCTTCCAGCCATAATGGATTGTCTGGTAATAAGTTTACCCTCCCTCCATAAATAACTAGAATGCTGGACCAAAACATATAAACTATTTTTTTAAGACAGTGGACGACAGTAGGCACTGATTGATCCCTGAGAGGGAGAAATAAGGTAAGGCTTCTGATCACTAAAGATTTCTTTCTGGAGGCACATTCTGAACTAGGACGCAAGGCAAAGAAACTCATGAAAAATGTGGATACCTCACTGACTTAAACAGAAATTGGAGTTTACAGAGTTGGGTTGGTGATGATGTGGCTGGAATTACAGAACAGAGAGCACTGGAGAAGACAAAACTATGCACAGAAAAACTCCAGAAACTGACATAGGGCTCAACTTGATTCTTTGGCTGAATGCAAAGCTGTACATACATAAGGTAAGACTCCATGAAAATAAGCAAAGAACAATTACTAGAAAGTGGTAGAACAATTCCAAGAACTCACGCAGAGCTGGGAGACATTCAAACCCAAACAAATCATAACACTTCACTAGAGACTCCAGAAGTATCACATCTTAGTAGTAGAGTTAAACTGGCCCTAAAGTTCAGGCTACTCTAGACCTGCCTTAGTAATACTTAAAAGCAAGCCTTGATGTTCACAATGGAGTAACTGGTTCCACATCTACCTAATACCATAAACAACTAAAAAACTGAATAAAATATTTGAAATAGATGTTTTCAGACACTGGATAATTAGCATCACAAAGGTGAGATCCCTAATAGAAGGGAAACAAATGAGATAATTCCTATGATAACTCTAGCTTTCAAGACACAGGGATGGGAGATGTTCTAATTGTAACCAGACAGATTAAAAAGACCCCTTTGAACACGTGGAGCACTCAGTAGATACTCCAGAAGGGTCGTGTCTGGACACAGAAAGACCCAACAAACATCACTACATTAGGCCTGCGCTAAGAAAACTTTAAATAAGCCTATGTGTATCATTGAGAGCAAAGAGAAAGACAAAAAATAGACATAAAATATAAAATAATTAATTAAACAGTATATTATAAAGTGATAGTTTCTAAAAGAAAAAGTAGAACAGTGTATGTGGGGTGTGAGGAGGAGGACAATATGAATAGTCACTAAGGTTGGCCTCATAGAGAAGGTGGCATTTGTTATACAAATATCTGGTAGAAAGGGCAAATGGGAATAGTCATTGCCCTAAACCCTAAGCCAATGCTCTAAGGTGGAAACATACCTGGCTTGAGGTACAGCAAAGAAGCCAGAGCTGTGTGGGCAAGGCAGAAAGTAGGAGGAAATGTGGTCAAAGAAGTGTGTATGTTGTAGGGTAGGATAGGTGGGTTGGACCAATGATTTTGCAAGATCTAGTGGGCCATTTTAGAGATAACATCTTTTACGCGGAGATGCAAAAATTAATTAGAGGAGTTAAACAGAGTAATCATGTGATATGACCTACATCATAAAATTACTCCCATTTCCCTGTTAAGAGTACACATTAAAGAAAGGGTAGGCCTGGAATATAAACAGGGATCCAGTTAGGAGAATTTTATCACAGACACAGAAAGTAATTGGCAGAGCTAGGTCTGGAATTCAGGCATGTCTAACATAGAGTACATACTCATAACGATTACAATTTGCTTGATGACGATGATTATGTTGATGATGATGATGATGATGATATTTTGCAATAGCAGATTTGAAAGAAGAAGAAAGAAGATGAAGAAAAGGACTAGAAGAAGGAGAAAGAGAAGGAAGAAGAGCAGAACAAAAACAGTAGTAATAATCTAGTAATAATTGTGGTAGTTGTGGTAGTTTTTTCTTTTGCTGTTTTTAGTCTTATTTCTACTGTTGAGGTGTTTTAGTAAAAACAATAGTCATCAAGTAGTGAATCTCTATTATCTATCTACCAAACACCATGGTAGGCTCTTTAGCTTCATTTTCCCATTTAATATGCACAATGCTCACATGAAATAGTATTATCATCATTACTTTACAGATGGAAAACTGAGGTGCCAAGAGATTAATTTAACCGATCAATGGTAAAACAGCTCATAAGTATGACTCAGTATATAAACCCAAGTCTGTTTGAATCCATTGCCCTGTGATCTTTCTACCATGATATGTTGCCTCTGTTTACTGTCAAGTCTGGCCATAGCCAGGATGAAGTTTTACTGAGACTGAAATCTCCAGGATGGAGACTAAGGCAGCAGCAAACTCTTGGAATTTTTAAAGTCCAATTCTGACATGTCACATATAAAAGTGTGTGTGTGTGTGTGTGTGTGTGTGCGCGCACATGTGTGTGTGTGTTTAAGCTACATTACTGTTTATAATAATATGAGAAATATTTCATTGTTTAAAAAAAAAACTTAAAAAATAATTTCACATTATATACCTCAGAGGAAATTCTGTTGGCACATCCAGACAAAACAGGATTGATGAAATAAGAAAGAGTCAAAATGATAAATAGGTATGTTTTGTTGTCTCACATTGTTCCTAGAATGCAGTTAATTCCTTTATGACTAGAGGCCTGAAACAGTGCATTATATTCAAAGTAAGAGAGAAAAAAGAAACAATTTATTCTAAATGTATGAACTTCTGAGTTCATTAAACATTTCAAAACAAAAAATTAAAGAAAAAGCATCTCACTGACTGCTGATAGGACAGAAAAAATACTATAAATTGTCTGGCAGCAATTTAGAAATATGAATAAAGAGTTTTAAAAATATTAATATACTTTGCCCATCAATTTCCCTCAAGGAATTTATCCTAAGGAATCAAAATGAAATCTGGGTAACACTTCATGCATAAAGATGTTTACTACAGTGTTATTTATAACAACTGATAATGGAAAATAATCTTTATGCCCAATATTTAAAGAAATGGTCCAATAGTCCATAGCTATTGTGCAGCCATGTTTATGAGGTTTTTAATGACAGAAAATTGCTTGTGATACTATTTAGCTTCCTTATAAGTAAGATATAAAAATGTATATATGGTACAAATTTAATTATTCTCCAAAAATAAAATAGAAAATAAATAAGCCTAGAAGTAAATATGCCAAAAGTTAATAGTATTTGCTTCTAGGTAGTAAGATTATGGGTGTGTGTTTCGGGGGGTGGGGGGCATGTGCTTTTTCTCTGCTTCTAATAATTATCTATATTTTCCAAATTTCCTACAGTGAGCATTAGATACTTTTACAATCAGAAAGGGGAAAAAATTAACTCAAAGAGATAAAAAGATTACAAAGGAAAGAAAACAGTTTCAACAGTCCAGGCACATCATTTTATTTCTTCTTATTGGCTGAAGTTTTATCATATTTAAATAGAAAGATTTGCTGTCACATCACACAAGTGTCCTGCTGCATCAATAATAAATTTCCACATAAGAATATTTAATATAGGTTTTTCAGAGAGAAAATTACTTTTCAATAAAGATACCGGGATGTTTAGTTATCATAGATTCTTGCAAATGTACTATTTAACAACTACTTCAGGGGGTTAATATATCGGTCCTGGAATATAGCACCATATGTTCCAAGCTTTTATCACTTTCTAAAAACATAAGGAAGATAACCCAAAAGCTAGACCTGTTTATACAGTATATTTGATGCTTTGATTTTTAGTGGAGTCAGCCTTTGATGACTAATATTTCTTTTGCCCGCTGGTACCAAACCCTAAATATGGCTCCTGACTAGATTACATTCATGAATGTCTCATTTTAAAGGAAATTGGAGAGATGGAAAAAGATTACAGGAAGAGACATCATAAAAACAGGCCTCAGAAGTCAAACTTAATAGTAAAACCATTCTTTTTCATATAGACAACCACGAAAACAAATATCCTGTGAGCTAGAGATATGTATTATATCTTTCCAGCAGATCTTTATGCCTTCTTGAGACAGATTTCCATAACTATATAATGTGATTACAGTTGAAGAAGCAATGGCCCACAGAAAGAGGCTGATAAAGCATCAGGCTCCAGGAAACCAGATAAACATGTTCATGATTTCTAATTGTAACAAGGGTAGGATAACACTGGATATGAAGCTAGAACTCAGACAGACCGAGCAAATATTGGTTCCTTCAACTTTAAAAATAAGTATCCATAAAACAGCACCAACTCTCTTATTAGAATAATAACTTGGAACATATTCATGTTACTTCCTCGATTGATAAAGAAGATTCAAAAGAGACTGTATGACTTTAACTTGTAGTATGAAAATTATAACACTCTGGAAGAGACATTTTAAGCAACAAAATGAATATACCTGTAAGCAAACTAGAAGAGAAAAGAACAAGAAACTTTGAAATGTATGACCAACTTGTCCAAAAGACTATCCCAGGTCATATATAACTTAAGAAACACATTTTCCTAACCCTCGAGCCATCCCACTGCTCTGAAACTCCCGCACCTGACCATAGGAGTTATATAAGGATAGTCTTTATGAGAGACTAACATGAAAGAAAAACTAGACTAGGAATTCAACATGGCCCAAAGTTAAAAAAAAAACCACTGTAATTTCAGAGTTTCTGTTAGGTCTCTACTTATCAAAGGATATAAGAATAGACTCTGTTCCTTGAAAAGTAATCAGTCTCATTTCTTAGGAGTTAGTGGATTCCTGGTTACAGTAGGCAAGTTGAAAGGTATGCATGTGCTGTGCATAAACAGGAAAAGATTAATCCCCCTTATGAATTTAGAAATCCTGGCAGATTATACTGCTTTAAAGAAAATGTTTCCTTTCCTTTATATGAATTGACTATACTGCCTCAGAATTACTGTTTGTTTTTCAGTGGTGTGTGTATGTGACAATTGTAAGTTACTGACATGAGACAGGCACACCAACAGAAGAATGAGGGGTTGTATGTTTACCTCATGGTAGCAGAGAGATCTTCACAGGGAACCCAAACTTGGAGTGCCAAGATTCAGTCTTGTACATGTGGCTAAAGCCTCCTGTTGTGAGTTATGCTCTCAAGAGTCAGTAACATAGACTTTGGAAAAAGCACTTTGAGGATCATTGATTGTCTTGCTGGAATAAGAGGGACAATCCTAGGGACAGGTGAAGCCCTGTAGGCAAAGTGTAGGTTTCCCAAAGGTGGTTTCAGGGAAGGAATATTATTCTTACTATGAAAAACTGAAAAAGGAATTCCCTCATGGGAGAGTAAGTCAAACTAAGAAGCAAAGCAAGGAACTAAAGTTTGTCCTAGAGCAACAATCTGTGTGAGGTTTAACTTTTTTCCCACTGCCCTAAATTGCTATATCATATATAGCTAACCATGTTCAAAACTCTCCCATATATTTAATTCCTTTTAGTTAGCCCTAAACGTCAGTAAACATTACACACACCCAGTCCTGTGTCAGTGGTGTAGAAAATTAAAAGAATCGGTAGTAAAGTGAAGTGGCTGTTCCTGAACCCCTCTTCTGCTGAAGACAGCATGCCAGGAGGAGCATTGTGTCAAGGACAAATGAGGGTCCCTAAATTCCAGACACTGACCACTGCCTACCTAACACATGACTCAAGTTGCAGTTGAAAGAAACAGAGAGAAGCAAGCAACCTGGTGAAAGAGCAAGCAGAATAGATTGACTTGGGAAGCGAAATTAAACAAACTCCTCACTTTCTCCCAAATATGCTAGAAAAAAATGACCCTGAAGGAAGAAGGCAGATGTTAGATTATAGGGCTATGCTTCATCTGCTTAAAAGCATCCTATCACTATGTGTACAAAATTTGTGCAAAGTCTTCCAGAATCAGCTGTCTCAATATAATAATGATAACTGATTTCTTAGGGTTAGATTTTTATTAATGTTTTTCAAAGCATATGTCATTAGTTCTCTCTATTTTCATCAATACTTTTATTCAAAACAGATTTGAACAGGATTATAAAAACATACGCTGTTATGTTAGAAAATGTAGATGAAGTAATCGTGGTTAAAGATAGATTAATACTATCAGAATAACAGAAAAGTTAGTATACAAAAACAAAAGCAAAAAAGCTTTCCAGAGTCATTATATTGGGCTATAAAATTGGCTCAGAGTTTTCCAGCAGCCATGGCAAAGGGAAAAAGTAGGATGAGTTACAAAAATCATATTGTTTTTAAGATAGAAACACCTTGTTATATAGGAGAAGAAAAGCTTTTTCTGAAACTGAGTCCTGTGAAAATATAACATACAGAACAGCACTCTATAATAAACATAATAGCAAGTCACTTGCAATGGTTCCTTATAGTGTCCCCCAAGGAAGCCTAGCATATAACACTAATGCTTCCATCGGTAAAGAACACTTTGAGTTCTCAGATAATCTATTTGTTTTTTTCATAACCACCATATAACAAAAGTTAGCATATTATACCTGTTACTCTCTATCTCTTAAAATAAAATGATATCACTACAGCACATATACAAGAATATATTCCTAATATGGTCATTATTTTGATATTACTAAAATAACACAAAAGCATAATCTTCCTACCAAAACCACACTGAAGGTATCCACTATTTCTCTCACCTGTGATTCTTCCACGTTCTCAACAGTAAAGTTGAACCAGACGCGGAAGCGTGGATTACAGGTATCCGGCCTAATGAATAAATCATACTCAAACTCAGAGACCTTGTCCACCCGTCCAAGGTTACCTGTTAATAAAAGTTAAGAGAACTGGGTTTTAATAGAAGTTCATGAAGCTCAATGGTATATACATTTAAATATTATGAGCTCTGAAAATGACATTTGTCATCATTCAGTACTTATAGGTTCATTTTTCACAATCTGCAGGGCTGCCAACTCTGAATGTAGTCCAGAAAGAGGAGGTTTTTAGCTAGTCTAGGCTGTGATATAAGCAACTCTTCCTATCTTTATGACCTAGCAGATCTCTTTGTGCTACAAGTATCTTTGACAGATTGGGATGCTGTATAGAGCATGTGGCAAGCCCCCGTAAACCAAGTAAGAATCACAACCAAACTTCAGTTTCCTAGTTAGAAAAACAAAGATGATAATACCTCATGTATTTTGTATTAAGCATTATGGTATACAAATTACTTCTAATATATTTGATATTGTTTAATTCTCACAACACGGCTATGCAGTTTGTACTGTGTTTGGTGTATTTCCGAACTTCTATCAGAACATGTTAAAGAATACATAAAGCAGAGTAAGGTTTAAACAAAAATTAGAAGTAGTTGCTACATAACAGTAATAACGGTAAAGTCGCAAACAACCATGAAATTAATTTCCATTTCCTCCACCAACAGAACAGGCATATCAAAAATGTGTTAACTTAGATGTGAGTCCCATTCTTTGTCTCTCCTCTCTCTGCCTGATATTCTAATGAGTGGTAAATTGCCCAAAATGTTAACAGTGGGATGGGATAAAAACAAAAGCTAAGAGTCTTGTGAATTACCAAACCAGATAATCAACAACTAAAGAAGAGTAAACACGACTATAGAAAGCAACAAAGCAATTGATTGAAAAGTCAGTATAGTATTGCACTTGAAGAGCACAGCAACATCCTACTTTTAACAGCAAGGTCCTTCTGTATAGCACAGGGAACTATATTCAATATCCTGGGATAAACCATAATGGAAAAGAATATAAAAAAGAATGTATATATGTATATAACTGAGTCACTCTGCTGTACAGCAGAAATTAACACAACACTGTAAATCAACTCTAAAAATTTTTTTAAAATAATTCCATAAGTCATCCCCCAAAAATGAGCTCTAGCCTTTCTCCAAAAGAACACTCAGAATTAAACTTTAACCTTATATCCACCAAAGTTTTAAATTATTTCTTTTACTAGTTCTACTGGCATGTCACTTGTTTTTCTGAGCAACAGTTGTAGTAGATGCAGTACTAACCTGGGAATCATCAGACCTGAATTCGAGCTCAATTGACGCACTGTGCAACAATGGTCTCATTATTGCAATATTCTGCAATATTCTGCAATACTCTGCAATATTCTCATTTTGCAGATGAGGCCTCTCAGGGCCTCATCTGCAAAATGAGAATATTGAGTTACCTAACTTCTAAGGTTCCTTTCAGCTGTAACATTCTCTGGCTGCCTGATTCTAGGATTGATCAGGCAGTGATCCAAGACAATAAGAGAACCCTTCCTTCAAAACCAAATCAATTAACATTAGGGTGATTTTTGTCTGCTCTCATTAAAATGTGGGTGGAGAAACCAAACTTATTCCTCCTTCCAGAACCAGAACGATCAGTTACCTCAAGTTAAGTACATAAATATTTTTAAAAATGCGTTGATGGGAAAATACAAATAAGAGCTAATCAGGACGAAAAACTTTTAATTTTTCTAGTTTCAATTGTCTTCAGAATTTCCAAGGAGATTCTTCAATGAAATAGTCCTTTCAAATATTATCCTCCAAAAATATTTACTAAGCTTGTGTTGTAGAGGGCAAAACACTTATTACATTAGAGCACTAACCTTGAAATCAGAAGATCTAGACTAAAGTTTTATCTCTGTCACTTACGGAGTGACCTTGGAAAATTCACTTAACCTCTATCAACCTCTGCTTTTTCAACTATAAAGTAAGAATCGTATAAATAGAAATATGAATATTTATCTCTAGGTTAATTAATATGAACATTAATTTTAACTAGTATATAACTGATATTAACATGAATTTTCAGTAGAAAATTAACATTTTCTGAGCATTTCTACATGCCACATACTGTCCCAAATGCTAGGTATACTAACCTATTTCTCACAACAACACCCACGTGGTAGAAACCATTACTATCCCCATTTTACATATGAAAAAAACAAGGGATGAAGATATAAAATAACTTATCCAAAGCTATACAGCATGTAAGCAAGTATGAGTCAGCTGGGATTTGAATTCAAACAATATGTCTCTAGCCACTAGACAACAGCTTCTACTAAAAAAGCTGGTTGGAAGAATATAAAGATAATACACACTGAAGGTACAATATAAGTTATAATCCTTAATAAAAACTATCCTTAAAACAACAAAAAAGTGAAAAAAGCCACTATTTTCTTGACTTCTAAAAGTTCATGGTTGAAAAACTAAACATTAATGTACATTTCAACGTTCAAAGGAAAGAAGATTTTTATTTTGTTTTTAATTCTGGACCACTATAAATGGATTCTGACTAATAATAACATGTCTTAAAATTGTTGCTATATATTGTGTCTAATAATAATGCACCATATGTGTCTTAAAATTTATAGTTTCAAAATTATTTCAGATCCTTTATATTACTAAAGCCTCACCATGACCCCATAATGAGTAAACTGAGACTCAGGAATGTTTAGTGCTTGCTTAAGTTCATGCTTTAAAGAACCACGGCGATTCCTTGAAACAAAGACTTCTTTTTTTTTTTTTAAGGCTCTGCATACGCAGGCTCAGCGGCTATGGCTCATGGGCGCAGCCGCTCCACGGCATGTGGGATCCTCCCCGACCGGGGCACAAACCCATGTCCCCTGCATCGGCAGGCGGACTCTCAACCACTGCGCCACCAGGGAAGCCTGAAACAAAGACTTCTGACTCCATTGTGTTACGCTTTGGAATATACCATACCTACAGCCAATTCATTTCTTCAGCCATTCAATCAGTTATTCATTCAAAAAGTACTATACTATCTACTATAGAATAGAACAGATAGTAAGTCAAACAAGAAGGTCTTTGCTTTCACTAAGTTTACAGTTCCAAATAATAATAAGCATCTGGTCTTTGGTCTTCTGTAACTATTCTGTTGGCCTTCTTCACCATTCCTATGAGGAGTATTCTCTCTGTGTGTATGCATAAAAATGCTTTCCTTGTATTACCAGTAATATTTCAACAAAGTGCCAATTTATGATATTCTGAAAACAGCTATTGAAATAAGCTGACCATGCCTCTATATCATCTGGTTCCCTTCCACTTATATGAAAGGAAAGAAAAAAAAGCAAATAAGAATTTAAAATATAGGACAAATACAAAAAAAATTATATGTAGATTTTAAACAAAAATATATCAATAAATGTGTTAAATATAAATGGACTAAATATTACAAACAGAGATAAAAATACTCTGGATAAAAAAAAAACTATATATATTGCTTATAAAGACAAACTTTACATTTAAGAGTGCAGAAAGACTGAAAATAAATGGTCCTTTCAACTATCATCAGCCAAAAATATTTACTGAGCCCTATGTTGTAGAGGGTATAATACTTATTAATTTAATGAAAAAGTTTTAACAGGATAGCACTATCAAAAAAAGCTAATGTAGCTATATTTATCTTAGACAAGGTAGGCTTTAAATCAAGAAATGTTACTGGAAATGAACAGAGATAGTTCATGATGCAAAAAAGGTAAGTCCATCAACAAGATACAAAAATCTTAAAAGTATATACAACTAACAATAGATCTTCAAAATATATAAGTAAAATTTGACAAAGTAAAAGAAGATAGAGACAAATTTAGAAATATAGCGAGAAATTTTAACATATACCACAAACTGAGAAAAACCAAGATAATATTCAGAAAGGATTTAGACAATTTGAAAATGTGATTTAAAAGGATATCTAGTTCTAATTACAGAACACTTTTCATTTGTAAAACTACAGAATATATATCCTTTTCAAAAGAACATGGTACATTCACGAAATTGATCATATGTTGATCCATAAAGGAAGTCTCAACAAATTTCAAAGGAATTTATACTATATTGCATATGTTCTCTTATCCCAGTGATAGTATTTTAAACTAAATCATAATCAATGTATGTCAATCAAAATTTGTGGGATGTAGCTAAATCGATTCTAACATGGAAATATATATGTACACATACACATAGATTGATTTTCATTGATTTATACATAATATAAAATGTACTCTGAAAATCAATTATCTAAGCTCCTATTATAAGAAGCTAAAAAGTGGGAATATATATTGAAACAACCACTATGGAGAACAGTTTGGAGGTTCCTTAAAAAACTAAAAATAGAACTACCATATGACGCAGCAATCCCACTCCTGGGCATATACCCAGAGAAAAACATAATTCAAGAAGACACATGCACCCCAACGTTCATTGTAGCACTATTTATAATAGCCAGGACATGGAAGTAACCTAAATGTCCATCAACAGAGGAATGGATACAGAAGATGTGGTACATATATACAATGGAATATTACTCAGCCATAAAAGGAATGAAACTAACTAATATGCAGAGACATGGATGGACCTATAGGCTGTCATACAGAGTGAAGTCAGAAAGATATAAACAAATATTGTACATTAACGCATATATGTGGAATCTAGAAAAATGGTATAGATGATCTTATATGCAAAGCAGAAATAGAGACAGAGACGTAGTGATCAAACGTATGGATACCAAAGGGGAAAGGCTGGGGGATGGGATGAATTGGGAGATTGGGATTGACATATATACACTACTGATACTATGTATAAAATAGATAACTAATGAGAACCTACTGTATAGCACAGGAAACTCTACTCAATGCTCTGTGGTGACCTAAATGGGAAGGAAATCTAAAAAAGAGGGGATATATGTATACGTATACCTGATTCACTTTGCTGTACAGTAGAAACTAACACAAAATTGTCAAGCAACTATATTCCAACAAAAAATTAATTTAAAAAAGGAGAGAACAATGTAGAGAATCCCATTTAAAAAGACAAAAGAGCGATACTTTCAAACAAAAAAAGTAGAAGGAAATAAGACAGGTAAGAGGAGAAAATCATATAAATTTTTAAATGTACTCTGCAGAAATTTTAAAACATGAAGAGAGAGTTTTTTTGAAAAAGACTTTTATTATGAACAGACTCCAGCAAGCTCATACAGAAAAAATAAAGAGTAAGAAAACACATATAATAATATCAAAAATTAAGAGAGACTAGTACTACATGTTCTTTACAATCAGACAAGAAGAAAAAAAAGGAACAAACATATTGTAAACTATCTATGTCAATACATTTGAAAAATAGATGAAATGTATAATTTCTTATAAAAACACAGTTTATTGAAACTAAAATATGAAGCAAGATAAAATGTGAATTATTCAATAACTACTAAATGGACCAGATCCTTAATTTTAAATGTTCCCACAAAAAAAATTCCAGTCCTAACGGTTTCACTTCTGAACACCTATAAACTTATAAGAAAGAGTTAATCTCAAGCACATTCTTCCAGAGGAAAAAAGGAAACATTTCCCAATTCATTTTATGAAGCCAGGACAATATTATACCAAAACATGACAAGATTATTACAAAAAAAAGGAAACATATAGGTAAATCTCTTTCACAAACCTAGATGTAAAATACTAAAGAAAATACTAGCTAATTCAGTCCAATCATCAATAGAAGAGATAATGGATCATGAAAAGTTGGAATTATTACAAAATAACATTTAAGGATCATCAATCCAAACAACACGTTAACAAAATAAAGAACACATAGGTGATCGTCTCAAAAGCAGAAAAAGTATTTGATAGAAAAGCAACATCTCTACTTCTGGCTCAGACATGTTGAAGTAATTATAAAGAGACTAGCCCCACTGTCAAGAATTTTAAAGCTGGGAAAGTATATTAAACAACTGTTTTCAGACATTAGGAAATAGACAACATGATACAGCGATCCATGAGAGAAGAGACACTCACAAGATGAGCTCCCACAATAGGACTGACTCTCCACCACGGAAAGACTTCCCAACTATGTCAGGAAACCAGACACCAACCAGACTAAAGAGATCCCGTGAGCTGTGTGTACAGAAATAAAATTTGAAGCTGTTTAAGCAGCTGAAATCTGAGAGTAGGACATTAGAAAGGAGAAAACTATACAAGATGGTGGTAGTGAGGGGGTAACCCAGAAAATTCTAGGATCATTTCTTGTAAGTCTGTGGCTGAGGGCTAGAGAGCACATGCACAGGGTGTAACTACATTAGATTTATCAAAGAGAACTTACTTCAGTGTTGAAAGAAAATCAGAGATACAGTAAGTTCCCTACATATGAATGACTTACATTCCAAGAGCGCATTCGTAAGTCCAATTTGTTTGTAAGTCCAACAAAGTTAGCCTAGGTACACAACTAATACAATTGGCTATATAGTACTGTACTGTAATAGGTTTATAATACTTTTCACACAAATAATGCATAAATAAACACCAAAAACAAAGAAAACATTTTTAATCTTAGAATACAGTACCTTGAAAAGTACAGTAGTACAGTACAACAGCTTGCATACCGGGGCTGGCATCAAGTGAACAGGCAAGGAGAGTTACTGACTGGAGGAGGGGGAGGAGGTGGGAGATGGTAGAGCTGAAGGATTTCAGCAATAGGAGATGGAGGGCAAGCTGCAATTTCACTCACGCCTGACGTTGATGGCACAGGTTTTGGTTCCTCGCTGGATTCAATTCTATCTACTCTCTTCAAAAAATGATCCAGTGATATCTGGATAGTAGCTCTTTTTTTCTCATCATAGATGACATGGTAGCATTGGATTGCATTCTGAACGGCTGCTGCAACCTTTCTGTACCATTCTAGGTTTGGGTCCTGTGCCTCTAAAACTAACAGTGCCCCCTTAAATAAAGAAAATCCCCTTACCATTTCCTGAGTCATGAATCTCTTCAGTTCTTCAGTTACTTCTTCCTCTTGTCTCTCTTTGTCCTATCTCTGGGCCTCCAATTCCATCAAGTCTTCATTAGTAAGCTCCTCGTGTTGCACAGCAAGGAGTTTAATGAAGTCGTCCTCTTGAAGATCTAGCTCCAGCTTCTTGCTGAGGGTCACTAAGTTGCTGAAGACCTCTTTGGACTCCTTATCCACCTTCTCAAGTCCACAAAAATCATGAACAACCTGCGGGCAAAGGTTTTTCCAAACCCCATTCATGGTGACAGCCGTAACATCACACCAAGCAAAGTCAATGTTTTTCATGGCCTTGTAGATGTTATAGTCCTTCCAAAACTGTTGCAAGGTTGTTCCAGATTCATCACTTGCTTTTACTGCCTGACAAAAAGTGTGACGTAAATAACATTTCTTGAAAGTTGCTATAACTCCCTGGTCCACAAGTTGGAGTGACATCATATTCAGTGGCAGATGCACTACTTTGACATTGGGATGAAAGTCATCCATGAATAGGGGCTGGCCCAGAGCACTGTCAAGCAGCAAAAGAATGTTGAATGGGATGTCCTTCTCCAAGCAATATTTCTGTACCTCTGGGATAAAGTGGTGGAAAAACCAGTCCTGGAAAATGGCCTGTGTAACACAGGCTTTGGGGTTACTCTTCCACACAACAGGAAGAGAGCCTTTGGCTATGTTTTTAAGGGCTCTTGGGTTCTCTGAAAGATAAACTAAGAGAGGTTTTAGCTTCATATCACCAGAAGCATTGCCACCAAACAACAGTTAGCCTATCCTTTGCTACTTTATAGCCTGGTATCAAATTCTCCTCCTTACTGATGTAGCTTCGGTCTCGCATCCTCTTCCAGTACAGTCCTGTCTCATCCACATTAAAATCCTGCTCGGGTAAATGCGTGCCTTCATCAATAATTTCTCGAAGCAGTTCAGGAAATTCCTGGGCAGCTACCATATCTGCACTCGCTGCCTTGCCACTTACTTTTACATTGTGAAGGTTAGCACTAATCTTGAACTGATGAAACCAGCCATGGCTGGCACTAAAAAATGCACCCTCTGATTCTTTACCGGGTTTCTTCTTCAAGTCTTCATAAAGGCTTTTAGCTTTCTCTTGAATCAGCATTAAGCTGAATGGGACCCGATGCTGATGCTTATCCTGCATTCACACACTGAGAAGTTTCTCCATCTCCTCCATCACTTTTCTATGCTTCCTCAATATTATTGTTGACATCAGCAGCACAGCAGACTTCACATGTTCCATAATCTTGTCCTTGTTCTTTAGAATCATGCCAATGGTTGAATGATTCATGTTACAAGAATGAGCAACGTCTATCATCATCTTTTTGCTTTGCTCTACTCTCTCAATAAGTTTCACTTTTGTTTCCATTGTTACCACTTGGTGCTTCGTAGCGGGACAAGCTACATCACTGCTACTTTTATGCTTGCTTCCAGACACCCTGGACTTGAAGTAAAGATACTGTACTACTGTACTCTACACAGTACTGTAAAGTACACAAAAGCACAACCACTTGTAGAGGATGCAAGCATGTGACATGTACACTAGACACATGAAATAACTTACATGATTGGACTTGTGAACGCATGCTCACAACTTTGAAAGGTCACAACTTGAAGGTTTGTATGTAGGGGACTAACTGTACTAGAGATGAAGGCAATTCTGGGTAAGACGGTGTTGGGAGCCTAGTACAGCTAAAGTGGAAGAACTTTTAACACCTCATACATAATAGTCAATTGAGATACCAGAAGGGACATACCTTAGAAATAAGAACCATGTCCTAAAGAAAGAACTATTCTATATTTTCCCTGAAGACCAAGCTCTGATAAAACCTTTATGTGTGAGAAAGTTTGGACCCAAGTTAGAGTAGTTCAGAAATACCTAGGGCATCTGACAAATCTATCTCAATAAAATTTAAAACCATGCCTACAGAAGTTTAAGGTAATCAGCCTTGAAATGATCAGTAATTGAATTGACTTCTATAATAAACACCAATTTGCTTCAGAAGAGGATAACAGAATCCATTCTCTAAAAGGTATCATCCATTCTATCCATTACACAATCTAAAGTTACTAGATACTTTAATTAATTAGCTAATTAATTTTAATCCTTAATCAAAGGAGTTGAGAGAAGCAATTAATACAAATCCACAGTGAGATTCAGATGTACTATTTAGTAGACAAAGACATTTTAAATTGGCTGTTATAGTCAAAGAACAAAAAGAAAACATGTTACAGGAATTAAAGAAAATTATGATTTTCATGTGTGAGCCAATAGGAAATTTCATCAGAAAAGTGAAAACTTTAAAAAGACCAAATAAACATTCTATAGCTAAAAAGTACAGTAACTAAAATGAAAAACTAACTTGATGGGCTTAACACCAAATTAGAGACAGAAAAGAGTCAGTGAATTTGAAGATGGATCAATTTTAAAGTCATATAATCTGAAGAACACAAAAAAGAAATGGAAGAAAAATAAACAGAGCTCCAGAATAAGCCAAAAATTTCCCAAAAGTAATAAAAAAATATAATGAATTAGATATTTTAGAATCTTAGGAAACCTCATACAGGATAAATAAAAAGAAAAAATAACAAGGAATATGTGAGTTAGTATATAAATGGATATTCTCCATTTCATTACTTGAGCATTGGAGTTCTTAGGCCAAAGATTAAATCAGTTTTTTTTAAAAAGTTCCTGGGAATTCCCTGGCAGTCCAGTCGTTAGGACTCCACATTTTCACTGCTGTGGGCCTGTGTTCGATCCCTGGTCAGGAAACTAAGATCCTGCAAGCTGTGCTGCGGGGCCAAAAAATAAAATAAAATAAATTTCCTGTTTCATTTTCTGTTACCAGATTCAAAATATGAGAATAGGATTGAGGAGACCCAAAAGGATGTGCACCTCAAGACCTAAGTGGAAATGTGCAAGGACATTTTTAGAAAGGAGGTGAGTAAAGGGACTTTACTCATCTCTTATGAAAACTCAGAATAATCTACATACTGTTTTGTTTTCTTTCAATTTTTTAAATTGAGGTTTAGTTGATGTATAATATTAAGAGCTTACAGACTGTTGATGATACTAGGTAATTTCCTGTGTAGGAAAAAAAATGATCTCCTTTAAAATTTATATTGGAAATATCTCATTGAAAGCATTAATATTTCTCTACATGTTGTCAGGGAGTGGCCTAAACATAATGAGCGTTCTAATAATGAACGGTTATCTGTGGGTGCTTATATAAAGTTGATAATCACCTTAACAAAAAGGAAAAAGGAAGATGAAGAAAAGACTATTCAAACAAGACTGATATTAGCTGGCAAGTACAGCATTTAAAGGAGAAGTGTACTTACCTAAAAATTGGAACACTTAACAGCTGATAACTATCCTTCAGAGTTCTTCATGGCCTCTGTTCTGGCATAAATCATCTGTGAACATGCTTCAGACATAAGACAACATTTTCAGGGTCTTATGCATTCTTAGTAAGACGAGTTTCTAGACAATTTATCATGATGTAAGACCTTGGATTTTGATGTTCTTGTACAAATGAGTAAATCACTAAAGTTCAATTTAAAGAGTCCATTGAGGGAGTTCCCTGGTGGTCCAGTGGTTAGGACTCTGCACTCTCACTGCTGTGGGCCCAGATTCAATCCCTGGTCAGGGAACTAAGATCCCACAGGCCATGCAATGCGGTCAGTAAATAAATAGTCCACTGAGTTTTACCCACATTTAATTCAATCATATTCTCTTATTTAAAAAGTAAATGACTGGTACTTTTTTAAATTATCCTGACAGTGTATAACATAATGTCCCTTTTTCCAGGGATTCTTAATAAAACTCTGTATGTATTACAAGATACATGGGACGTCCATGTTGGTCCAGCAGTTAAGACTCTGTGCTCCCAATGCAGGGAGCCTGGTTCGGGGAACTAAATACTGCATGCCACAACTAAGAGCCCACATGCCACAACTAAAGATCTTACATGCCACAACTAAAGATCCCCCACACTGCAACAAAGATCCCACACGTGGCAACTAAAATCCCACATGCTGCAACTAAGACCCGATGCAGCCCAAATAAAAATATTAAAATAAAAAAAACAAGAAACAGTGATTATTGAGTCTTCCATGGCACCACAGCTACCTAATATGGAGGCAATCATGAGAAATTAAAGTCCTTAGAAGGAGAAGGGAAAAGAGGGCTCATGGTGAACTTCTTTGTTCCTCATGATGTGTAAACATTTTATTATCAGAAAATCCACCCATACCTAGTGCTTGTGGGATTACATGCTCTGCTTAGTTAGAATATTGATTAGTAAGGGGAGAGGTGAATACAAATTTTAATTTTAAAATTTTCTGATAGTAATTATACTTTGTACCTCTAGTAAATATGAATAAATATTGAGTTTTGTATATTTTCATTTATTGAAAACGTAGGAGTCTTTTTATTTGGGTCTCATTCTTTTTGTAATTAAAGAGAGGAACAGGGCTTCCCTGGTGGCGCAGTGGTTAAGAATCTGCCTGCCAATGCAGGGGACACCGGTTTGAGCCCTGGCCCGGGAAGATCCCACATGCCATGGAGCAACTAAGACCACACGCCTCAACTACTGATCCTGTGCTCTAGAGCCCACGAGCCACAACTACTGAGCCTGCGTGCCACAACTACTGAAGCCCGTGGGCCTAGAGCCCATGCTCCACAATAAGAGAAGCCACTGCAATAAGAAGCCCATGCACCACAACGAGGAGTAGCCCCCACTCACCAAAACCAGAGAAAGCCTGCCCACAGCAACGAAGACCCAAAACAGCCAAAAATAAAAATAAAATAAATAAATTTATTTTAAAAAAAGAGAGAGGAACAAGCTATCTATTAAAGCAGCAAATGTCCCAAAACCAAAAAAGAAAGAAAGAAAAGAAAAAAATACCTCAACCTAGGCACATAATCGTCAAACTGATAAAAAATACATATAAAAAGAAAGCTTGAAAGCAACCAGAAAAAAAGCCACAATACATACAGAAGGACAAAAATAATAATGTCCATTGACTTCTTTTCAAAAATAATGGAGGAGAGTAAATGACATTTCTAAAGTGATGAAAGAACAAAACTCACAGCCCATAATTCAATATTCAATAAAATATCCTTAAAAATAAGGGTAAAATAGGGGTTTCCCTGGTGGCACAGTGGTTAAGAGTCCGCCTGCTGATGCAGGGGACACGGGTTCATGCCCTGGTCCGGGAAGATCCCACATGCCATGGAGCGGCTGGGCCCATGAGCCATGGCCGCTGAGCCTGTGCATCCGGAGCCTGTGCTCCGCAACGGGAGAGGCCACAACAGCAAGAGGCCCGCGTACCGCAATAAAGGGTAAAATAAAACATTCTCAGATAAATAAATTAAAGTTGACAGAATTTATTGCCAGCAGATCTTCACTACATGAAAAGCTAAAAGATGCAAAAATATATTAGATGGGATTCATAGCTATAAGAACATATAAACAACACTAAAATAGTGAATAAGCATATAAATATAATAAAATATTTTTGTCTCAAAAGTTTCTTAAAGGCAACTGACTAATGTTTTTTTTTAATGACATCTTAAGGGAGGTTTGTAAAGTATGTAGAAGGAAAATATATGACAACAACAGCAGCAAGAATTGGGATGGGTAAATAGAATTAAACTGATGCGAGGTTAGTAGAATGTAGAAAGAATAAGTTTTGAGTTAAAAAAAGGTAGTAATTACAAAGTACACAGTGTGAAGTGTTAAGGGTGAAATGGGAAAATATTGACTCTGAAATGTCTTGATGAGTTATCAAGCTATGGAAAGACACAGAAGAAAATTAAATGCATCTTAATAATCAAAAGAAGCCAATATGAAAATGCGACATACTGTGTGACTCCAACCATATGACACTCTGAAAAAAGGTAAAGTATGGAGATAATAACAAGATGAAATGTTAGGGGATGGAGAGATTAATAGGCAGTAGAGGATTTTTAGGGCAGCGAAAATTGTCTGTATGACTACAATGATGAATACGTGTAATTACATATTTATACAAACCAATAGAAAGTGCAATGCTAAGGGTGAACCCTAATGGACTTTGGGTTGATTATGATGTGTCAAGTGGTTCATCAATTGTAACAGATATACCACTCTGGTGGGGGACATTGATAATGGGGGAGCCTATGCATGTGTGGGGACTGCATTATTTAAGAAATCTCTGTACATTCCTCTCAATTTTGCTGTGATCTAAAAGTACTCTAAACAAATTTTTAACAAAAAATTTTTAAAGAATTTGGTAAGTTATAACTGCATATTTTTAGTTCTAGATAAACCATTAAAGTAAATATAAAATAATGTTACTAAGAATGCAATACAGAAAATATATAACACTAAACAAAAATTTTATTAACCCAAATGAAGGCAGTAAAAGAACAACAGAGTAACAAGAAACAGAAGAGGCAGTAAGAAAATGAATACCAAGATATATCATTTAAGTATAACATATCAATAATTACACTAAAATAGAACAAATATATAAATATTCCAATGAAAAGCAGACATTGCTAGATTGGAATAAAAAGCCAGATCCAAAAGACAAAAAAATTCTGAAATTAAAATAATTTTTAATTTTTCCTTCTTCCCCCTATGAAAAAGGAGTGATCCATATTTAGACATAATCAAATTGTCAAAAGCCAAAGACCAAAAAACTCTTGAACACAGCAACAAACATCATAGCAACTCATTATGTTCAAGGAATCCTCAGTAAGATTAACAGCTGAGTTCTCATCAGAAACATGGAAGTCAGAAAGCAGAGGGATAACATATTCAAAGTGCTGAAAGAAAATATTTGATAGGCAGCAGAAATACTCTTCAAAAATGAAGATATTAAGACATTAGCAGATAATCATACCTGCCCTACAAGAAAAACTAAAGGATGTCCTTCTAGTTGAAATGAAAGAACATTAGAAAATAACTGAAATCCACATGAAGAAATAAAGAGCACCAGTAAATGTAACTAGATAGGTAAATATAAAAGACAGTATATAGGGCTTCCCTGGTGGCGCAGTGGTTGAGGGTCTGCCTGCCGATGCAGGGCACACAGGTTCGTGTCCCCATCTGGGAAGATCCCACATGCCGTGGAGCAGCTGGGCCCGTGAGCCATGGCTGCTGAGCCTGCGCGTCCGGAGCCTGTGCTCCGCAGTGGGAGAGGCCACAGCAGTGAGAGGTCCGCGTACCACACACACACACACAAAAAGACAGTATAAACATATTTTATGTTTGTAAATATTTTTTTCTCCTACATATAGAAGACAACCACACAAAGCAGTAATTATAAATCTGCATGGAGTGTACATAATGTATTCAGATGTAATTTGTAGGACAATAAATATATATGTATATTATAGAAATTAAGTTGAAATTAATTCAAACTAGACTGCTATCAATTAAATTATATTCATTGCAATACCTAGGACAACCATTAAGGAAAGAAAAATTAGAGATATGGGAACATATTTATATGTATGGCTGATTAACTTTGTTATAAAGCAGAAACTAACACACCATTGTAAAGCAATTATACTCCAACAAAGATGGAAAAAAAAAGAAAAGAAAAATTAAAATACAGTAAAATCAGTAAGAAGGGAATTAAATAGTACACTAGATAATACTTATCTAACACAATAGAAGGCAGTTATGGAGGAATAAATAGGGAGAGAGGCATAAAACACTTAAAGGAAATAGCAAAATGATCTTAGCTTATCAGTAATTACAATAAATGTAAGTGGATTAAACACTCCAATTAAAAGGCAGTATAAGTCAGAATGATTTTTTTTTAGTGAGCCAACCGTATGTTGTCTACGAGAGATGTATTTGAGATACAAACACACAAATAGGTTGAAAGAAGAGAAAGGAAAATAATATACCACACAAAGCAAAGCTGAGCTGGATGCCTATATATACTATATTCTGATATAATATCAGAAAAATTGACTTTAAGACAAAAATTATTAGTACACACAAAGAAGGATATTTTATAATGTAGAAAGGGCAATTCATTAAGAAGATATAGCAATTACAAATATAAATGCACCTAACAAGAGTGTCCCAAAACAAATAACACAGAAACAGTCAGAATTAAAGGGACAAATACACAAGTCAACAATAATAGCTGAAAACTTCAATATCAAACTTTATATAATGAATAGAAACAACTAGAACAACTAGAATATCAACAAGGAAATATAAGAATTGAACAACACTAAAACAGCTAGATATATAGAACATTCTACTGAACAGTAAAATATACATTCTCCTCACGTTTACAGGTATATTTTTCAGAAAACACTAAAATGTAGAGCATAAAACAAGTCTCAATAAATTTAACATGAAGGAAATCATGGAAAGTAGTCTCTCCAAACAAAATAGAGGGAAATTAGAAATCAATAACAGATGAAAATTTAAGGAAGTCAAAAACATGTAGAAATTAAACAACACTTTCCTAAATAACCAAGAGGGTGAAAGAGGAAATCAGAAAGGAATTTATAAAATACCTTAGCATGCATGAAAACCAACCTACTATCTATCAAAAGCTAAGGATGCATAGAAAGCAGTACTTATGCAGAAATACATAGCTGGATATGCTTATATTAAAGAAAGAAACATCTTAAAAAAATAATGTAATCTGCTTAGATTTCACTGTTTGAAGCTTAAAAATAAAGCAAACTAAACCCAAAGAAGGCAGAATAAAGGAAATAATAAAGGATGGAAATAAATGAATAATAGAAAAACAGTAGAGAAAATCAATAAAACCAAAAATTGTTGTTTTATGTGATCAATAAAATAGACGAATCTTTATCTATATTGTCTAAGAAAAAAAGGACAGTAAATGCATATAATCAGGAATTAAATAGAGGATATACTATGACCAACTGTATGCTAACAAATTAGATAACCTAGACGATATGAGGAAAATTCTGGGAAGACACAAACAAAACTGACTAAAGAAGAAATACTAATATCTGTATAGACCTAAACAAAAATACTGATATAATAATAAAAAAACTTATCACCAGGAGATATCCAAGTGCAGATATCTTCACTGGTAAATTCTACTAAACTTTTAAAGGAAAGTTAACACCAATCCTTAACAAGCTCTTCCCCAAAAATGAAGAAGAGAGAACACTTCCAAACTCATTCCTTGAGGCTAGGATGGTCTTGATACTAAAATCAAAGACATCACATAAAAACTACACATCAATAACCTTTATGAATATTGACCCCCAAATCCTCAATGAAATACTAGCAAACCAAATCCAGCAATATATAAAAATGATTGTACACCACAAGTGGGATTTAATGTTGAAATTCAATGAAATTCAAATGTTGGTTCAAGATATGAAAGTCAATTAGTGCAATATACCACATTACTAGAATAAAGCACAAAAATCACATGATCATCTCAATAGATGCAGAAAAAGCACTTCACAAAATTTGATACTTTTCATGAGAAAAAAACACTAGAAGACAAATGAACAGAAAGGAATTTTTAAAAATCCCACAGCTAATTACCACTGCTAATGGTGCAGGGCTGAAAGTTTTTCACCATAAGATCTGGGGTAGGATAAGCATGTTTGGGTAGGATAAGCATGTTGCTCTCACCATTTCTGTTCAACATTGTAGTACATATTCTAGCAAGGGCAAGTAGGCAAGAAAAAGAAAAGAAAAAGCATTCATATTTGAAAAACAGAAGTAAAATTATATCTATTTGCTAATGATACAATCTTTTATATAGAAAATCCTAAGGAATGCACATACAAAAAACAATTTAAGCTAAAAAATTATTTCAGCAACAGTGCAGGATACAAGTCATACAAAAATTAAATGTATCTCTATGCATTGAATAAGCTTAAATGAGATTTAAAAAACAATTCCATTTATAATAGTATCACAAAAAATAAAATACGATAAATTTAACAAAAAGTGTTAAATAAACAAAGAATGCAAGGTTGTTTTAACATTTGAAAATCAAGCAATGTAATTCACCCTTTCAACAATGAAAAGGAGAATTAACCAATTGTTATTTCAATAGATACAGAAAAAAGCATTTGACAAAATCAGAAAAGAAAAGGAAATAAAAGGAATCCAAATCAGAAAAGAAGAAAAGCTGTCACTGTTTGCAGATGACATGATACTATACATAGAGAATCCTAAAGATGCTACCAGAAAACTATTAGAGCTAATCAATAAATTTGGTAAAGTAGTAGGATAGAAAATTAACACACATAAATCTCTGGCATTCCTATATACTAATGATGAAAAATCTGAAAGTGAAATCAAGAAAACACTCCCATTTACCATTGCAACAAAAAGAATAAAATATCTAGGAATAAACCTACCTAAGGAGACAAAAGACCTGTATGCAGAAAATTATAAGACACTGATGAAAGAAATTAAAGATGATACAAACAGATGGAGAGATATACCATGTTCTTGGATTGGAAGAATCAACATTGTGAAAATGACTCTACTCCCCAAAGCAATCTATAGATTCAATGCAATCCCTATCAAACTACCACTGGCATTTTTCACAGAACTAGAACAAAAAATTTCACAATTTGTATGGAAACACAAAAGACCCCGAATAGCCAAAGCAATCTTGAGAACAAAAAATGGAGCTGGAGGAATCAGGCTGCCTGACTTCAGACTATACTACAAAGCTACAGTAATCAAGACAGTATGGTACTGGCACAAAAACAGAAAGATAGATCAATGGAATAGGATAGAAAGCCCAGAGATAAACCCATGCACATATGGTCACCTTATCTTTGATAAAGGTGGCAGGAACGTACAGTGGAGAAAGGACAGCCTCTTCAATAAGTGGTGCTGGGAAAACTGGACAGGTACATGTAAAAGTATGAGATTAGATCACTCCCTAACACCATACACAAAAATAAGCTCAAAATGGATTAAAGACCTAAATGTAAGGCCAGAAACTATCAAACTCTTAGAGGAAAACATAGGCAGAACACTCTATGACATAAATCACAGCAAGATCCTTCTTGACCCATCTCCTAGAGTAATGGAGATAAAAACAAAAATAAACAAATGGGACCTAATGAAACTTCAAAGCTTTTGCACAGCAAAGGAAACCATAAACAAGACCAAAAGACAGCCCTCAGAATGGGAGAAAATATTTGCAAATGAATCAACTGACAAAGGATTAATCTCTAAAATTTACAGGCAGCTCATGCAGCTCAATAACAAAAAAATAAACAACCCAATCCAAAAATGGGCAGAAGACCTAAATAGACATTTCTCCAAAGAAGATATACAGACTGCCAACAAACACATGAAAGAATGCTCAACATCATTAATCATTAGAGAAATGCAAATCAAAACTACAATGAGATATCATCTCACACCAGTCAGAATGGCCATCATCAAAAAATCTAGAAACAATAAATGCTGGAGAGGGTGTGGAGAAAAGGGAACACTCTTGCACTGCTGGTGGGAATGTGAATTGGTTCAGCCACTATGGAGAACAGTATGGAGGTTCCTTAAAAAACTACAAATAGAACTACCATATGACCCAGCAATCCCACTACTAGGTATATACCCTGAGGAAACCAGAATTCAGAAAGAGTCATGTACCAAAATGTTCATTGCAGCTCTATTTACAATAGCCCGGAGATGGAAACAACCTAAGTGCCCGTCGTCGGATGAATGGATAAAGAAGATGTGGCACATATATACAATGGAATATTACTCAGCCATAAAAAGAAACGAAATTGAGCTATTTGTAATGAGGTGGATAGACCTAGAGTCTGTCATACAGAGTGAAGTAAGTCAGAAAGAGAAGGACAAATACCGTATGCTAACACATATATATGGAATTTAAGAAAAAAAAAATGTTAGTAGTAGGAAGCAGCCACATGGCACAGGGATATCGGCTCGGTGCTTTGTGACCGCCTGGGGGGGGGGGGTAGGGGGGGGGGGAGGGGGGGGGGCGCAAGAGGGGAGAGATATGGGAACATATGTATATGTATAACTGATTCACTTTGTTATAAAGCAGAAACTAACACACCATTGTAAAGCAACTATACTCCAATAAAGATGTTAAAAAATAATAATAAATAAATCTGCTGTAAGAAATTTTAAAAAGAAAAAAAAGAAAAAAAAAGAAAATCCTAAGGAATGCACATACAAAAAACAATTTAAGCTAAAAAATTATTTCAGCCACAGTGCAGGACACAAATCATATAAAAATTAAATGTATCTCTATGCAGGAGCATTGAATAAGCTCAAAACTAGATTTAAAAAACAATTCCATTTATAATAGTATCACAAAAAATAAAATACTTAAGATAAATTTAACAAAAAGTGTTAAATAAACAAAGAATGCAAGGTTGTTTTAACATCTGAAAATCAAGCAATGTAATTCACCCTTTCAACAATGAAAAGGAGAATAACCAATTGTTATTTCAATAGATACAGAAAAAAGCATTTGACAAAATCCAACATGCATTCATGTTAAAAAACAGCTTTTCTCAAACTAAGAATAGTTGGAAATGTCCTGAAACTGACAAGTGACATGCAATTAAAAAAAAAAAAAACACTTATAGCTAATAGCTTAATGGTGTAAGATTTTACTGCTTCTCCTTGAGATCAAGAAAAGGATGTCCACTTTCACTACGTCTATTCAACATCATTATGAAGCACCAAACTGTTGCAATAATGCAAGAAAAACAAAAGGCACAAAAACTACAAAAGAAGAAATAAAAGTGTCCTTACTTACAGAAGATAATGTTTACATAGAAAATCTCAGAAAATCTACAAAACAACTACTTGAACTTAGAAACAAATTTAGCAAGGTCACAGGATACAAAGTGAATATAAATACAAAATCAATTTTACCAGCAGGAAACAACTGTACTACCAGCAGGCAGATGGAAAGTAAAAATTTGAGAATTCCATTCACAGTAACACTACAACTGCAAACACCTAGAAATTAACCACAGATGTCCAGGTCTTCTACACTAAAAATTACAAAATATTGCTGAAAGAATTTGAAGAATACCTAAATTAGTGGAAATATATGGCATATTTTCATGGATGAAAGACTAAAATTTGTTAAGATGGCATTTCTCACAAATTGATGTATATAAATTCAATACAATGGCAATCAAATCCCAGAAGTCTTTTTGTAGAAATTGACTAGATTACTCTAGTTGTATTAGAAAATTCAAAGAACCTATATAATCAAAGCAGTTTAATACAGAAAAAAGAGCAAAAACTGCTAAAAAGTTACAGTAATCAAGACAGCTTGCTATTTCAAAAAGATAGATACATAGATCAATGGGACAGTTTATAGAGTCCAGAAATAGACCTACACATATATGAGCAATTGACTTGCAAGGCAATTCAATGAGGAAATGAAAGTCTTTCCAAAAAATTGTGCTGAAAATAAGCATCAACTCTTACTTAAAATCATATATAAAAATTAACTCAAAATGGATCATAGATCTAAATGTAAAACCTAAAATTATAAAACTTGTAGAAGAAAACATAGGAGAAAATTTTTGTGGTTTTGATTCGTAAAAATTTCTTATATAGAACACCAAAAACAAAATATTAAAGAAAAAAATTATAAATTGGATTAAAAGATACTTTTGTTTTTTGAAAGACACCATTAAGATATGAAAAGGGAAGCCACAGACTGGGAGAAGATATTTGCCACCTCCACAAAGAACTCGTATCCAGAATATACAAAGATCAATACCTGATATAAAGTATAAATTTAAATAATTCCACCTTCCTGTTCTGAAAATTCAAGAATCTTAGAACAATCACTCCTCTTAAAATATTGTATCTTTCTCCCTAGCTGTTTTGAAGAACTTCTCTTTATCTATAGTATTCTGCAATTTCACTGTAACATACTGGGGAGAGAGATTTCAAGGATATATTTTTACTTATTTTACTTATTTTTCAGGAGTTGTATTTACAATATGAAAGATTCATGTCTTTCATAAGTCATTATTTTGAATATTGCTTCTATGTGATTTTCCTCTGGAATTCCTCATCTTAATATGACAACTTCTCTTCTATATATTTCATCTCTATACCTCTCTGTGCTCCTCAGTTCTGGCTTCTACTTCATTAATCTCTGTTCAGTGGTATCTAATTAGATATTTAACCCAATTTCAGAGTTTTTAATGTTAATGATTATATATATTTTATTTTCAGATGTTCTATTTGGTTCTTTTATAAACAAGTATAATCTCTTTTTATGATATGTTTTCTTTAGTTTATGATTCTTCCCTTTATGGCTTTAATCATTTTAAACAAATGTGCTTATACCTTCTCTTTGGAAGTCCTAGGAGTTTAATCCTAGTATTTGTTGAGATTCCTATCTTCCATCCACTACATTGTTTCCTAGTGTGTTTTAAAATTTTTGTTTGTAAACTCACTTACATTGGAGCTTTATCTGTAAGAATATCTGTAATATCCTTCTGGGAGGGCATGATCCTTCTGGGTTTTTGAAGTTTTGCATTTGTTTTTTCCAGGCACTGCTGGAATATATCTAGCCTCTAACTACTTTTTATATTAATTTTTTATTTAAGGATAATGGCATTGCATCAAGAAAGATGTGGAAATTTTAAATGCAAAAAATGGTATAAAGCCACCAGTACAAATTTTAGGGAAGACTGTCTATTCTGTTCTTATGTATTGAAAAGATCATAATCCTAAGGTTGACAGACACAAACTTGAATCATAGCTCTGCCACTTAGTAATTTTAAGGCTTTGGGCAAATCTCCAGCATGCTCTAGACCTCAGTTTTCTTGTCTGTAAAAAGGAGATAAAAAAGATTTTATTCATATTATTCATATAAAGATTAAATGAGATCATGTATATAACTACTTAGTCAGTGCTTGAGCCCAAAATTATTGGAGTCATCCTTGAGACTTAATTTCATACTGAATAACTAATCTATCAAGGAATCCTTTCAGGATCATAAGAGACTACCACAAGCAACTATATGCCAATAAAATGGACAACATAGAAGAAATGGACAAATTCTTAGAAAGGTACAACATTCCAAGACAGAACTAAGAAAATATAGAAAATATGAACAGACCAACAAGTACTGAAATTAAAACTGTGATTAAAAATCTTCCAACAAACAAAAGTCCAGGACCAGATGGCTTCACAGGACAATTCTATCAAACATTTAGAGAAGAGCTAACACCTATCCTTCTGAAGCTCTACCAAAAACCTGCAGAGGAAGGAACACTCCCAAGCTCATTTAACGAGGCCACCATCACTCTGATCCCAAAACCAGAAAAGATATCACAAAAAAAAAAAGAAAAGAAGAGAAAATTACAGGTCAATATCACTGATGAACGTAGACACAAAATTCCTCAACACAATACTAGCAAACAGAATCCAACAATGAATTAAAAAGATCAAACACAGTAATCAAGTGGGATTTATCTCAGGGATGCAAGGATTCTTCAATACATGCAAATAAATCAATGTGATACACCACATTAACAATCTAAAGAATAAAAACCATATGATCATTCAATAGATGCAGAAAAAACTTCTGACAAAATTCAACACAGATTTATGAAAAAAACTCTCCAGTAAGTGGGCAAAGAGGGAATCCACCTCAATGTAATAATGGCCACATATGACAAACCCCTAGCGAATATCATTCTCAATGGTGAAAAACTGAAAGCATTTCCTTGAAGATCACAAACAAGACAAGGATATCTTCTCTTGCCACTTTGATTCAACAGAGTTTGGAGAGTCCTAGCCACAGCAATAAGAGAAGAAAAAGAAATAAAAGGAATCCAAACTGGAAAAGAGGAAGTAAAACTGTCACTGTTTGTAGATGACATGATACTATACATAGAAAATCCTAAATACACTACCAAAAATTTACTAGAGCTCATCAATTAATTTGGTAAAGTTTCAGGAAACAAAATTAATACACAGAAATTTCTTGCATTCCTATACACTAACACTGAAAGATCAGAAAGAGAAATTAAGAAAACAATTCCATTTACCACTGCATCAGAAAGAAAAAAATACATAGGAATAAACTTACCTAAGGAGGCAAAAGATCTATAGTCATAAAACTATAAGACACTAAAAAAAGAAATCAAAGATGACACAAACAGATGGAGACATATACCATGCTCTTGGATTAGAAAAATTAATATTGTCAAAATGACTATACTAACCAAAGCAATCTACAGATTCAATGCAATTCCTACTTAACTTCCAATGGCATTTTTACAGAAGTAGAACAAAAAATTTTACAATTTTCTTGGAAACACAAAAGACCACAAATAGCCAAAGCAATCTGGAGAAAGAAAAACAGAGCTGGAGGAATGGGGCTCCCTAACTCCAGACTATACTACAAAGCTACAGTCATCAAAACACTATGGTGCTGGCACAAAAACAGAAATACAGATCAATGGAATAGGATAGAAAGCCCAGAGATAAACCCTCGCACTTGTGGTCACTATGACAAAGGAGGCAAGAATATACAATGGGAAAAGACAGTCCCTTCAATAAGTGGTTCTGGGAAAGCTGGATGGCTACATGTAAAAGAATGAAATTAGAACACTTCCTAACACCATACACAAAAATTAACTCCAAATGGATTAATAATCTTAATGTAAAGACAGATACTATAAAACTGTTAAAGGAAAACATAGGAAGAACACTCTCTGACATAAATCACAGTAAGATCTTTTTTGATCCACCTCCTAGAGTAAAATAAACAAATGCGACCTAGTTAAACTTAAAAGCTTTTGCACAGCAAAGTAAACCACAAACAAAATGAAAAGACAACCCTCAGACTGGGAGAAAATATTTGCAAACAAAGCAACTGACAAGAGATTAATCTCCAAAACAGCTCATCCAGCTCAATATCGAAAAACAAACAAACAACTTAATCAAAAAATGGGGGGAAGATCTAAATAGACATTTCTCCAAAGAAGGCATACAGATGGCCCAAAAGCACAAGAAAAGATGCTCAACATAGCTAATTATTAGAGAAATGCAAATCAAAACTACAATGAGGTATCACCTCACACCAGTCAGAATGGCCATCATCAAAAAAATCTACAAACAATAAATGGTGGATACAGTGTGGAGAAAAGGGAACCCTCCTACACTGTTGGTGGGAATGTAAATTGGTACAGCCACTATGGAGAACAGTATGGAGGTTCCTTAAAAAACTAAAAACAGGGCTTCCCTGGTGGCACAGTGGTTGAGAGCCCACCTGCCAATGCGGGGGATGCAGGTTCATGCCCCGGTCCAGGAAGATCCCACATGCCACGGCGCAGCTGGGCCCGTGAGCCATGGCCACTGAGCCTGCACGTCTGGAGCCTGTGCTCTGCAGTGGGAGAGGCCACAACAGTGAGAGGCCTGCATACCACAAAAAAAAAAAAAAAACTAAAAACAGAGCTACCACATTATCCAATAATCCCACTACCAGGCATATACCCAGAGAAAACCATAATTTGAAAAGATACATGCACCCCTATGTTCACTGCACCATTATTTACAATAGCCAGGACATGGAAGCAACCTAAATGTCCATCAACAGAGGATGGGTAAAGCTGATGTGGTACATATGTACAATGGAATATTACTCAGCCATAAAAAAGAACAAAATAATGCCATTTGCAGCAACATGCATGGACCTAGAGATTGTCATACTGAGTGAAGTAAGTCAGACACAGAAAGACAAATATCATATAATACTGCTTATATGTGGAATCTTAAAAAAAATGAACTCATTTACAAAACAGAGAGAGAGTCACAGATGTAGAAAATAAACGTATGGTTACTGGGGGGAGGGGGGACAAACTGGGAGATTGGGATTGACACATACACACTACTATATATAAAATAGGTAACTAATAAGGACCTACTGTATAGCACAGGGAACTCTACTCAATACTCTGTAATGACCTATATGGGAAAAGAATCTAAATAAGAGTGAATATATGTATATGTTTAACTGATTCAATTTGCTGCACTCCTGAAACTAACACAACATTGTAAACCAACTATACTCCAATAAAAATATTTTTAAAAGACAAGGGTTCGTTGCTATTCATATCTATGGTGAAGATACCAGTATCTCTTCAGTCATTCAATTTAAAACAGCATAATCTGTAAGAGGAAGGCCATACTTATATAATGATTAAAAGGATGTTCCAGCATACAAAAAGAAAGGAATCCTTTCAAATAGATCTAGAATCCAACTACTTCTCACTACCTCCACAGATATCACCTTGATCCAAGCCATTATCTTCTCCCAACTGGACTATTCCTAACTAGTCTACTTGTTTGCCCTGCTATATTCTATTCTCAACAAAATCACCAAAGTAATCTTTCCAAAACATGAGAGATCATGTTGCACCTTGTTCAAAACCCTCAAGAGGTTTAGCATTTCATTCAGAGTAAAACAAAAAGTTTTTTAAAGATCCTATATGATCTATTTCCCTTTCACCTGTCTGATTTCACCTCCTACTATTCTCACACAACTTGGCCTTCTTGCTATTTCTCTTATAATTGAGGCACAACTCAACTTTATGGGATTTGCAAAGGCTACTACGTCTTCCTAAAATTCTCTTTCTCCACATCTCCACATGGGTGACTCCTCAACCTTCTTCAAGTTGTTGCTCAAATCTCACCTCTTCAATGAGACCAATATGACCACCATAAATATTGCAAACTTTCCCCACATTTCTGATTCCTGTCACCTGCCCTAATTTTCCTATAGCACTCAACACGCTTAAGCATACCATAAGAATTACTTATTTACTATAAGGATTGTTTATTTCTGCCCTCTCTGGTAAGAATGTAAGCTCTGGAATATTTTTCTGTTTCTTTTTATTGTAACCCCAACACCTGTCACAGTGTCCAGCTGAAACTAGGTATTAAATAAATATCTATTAAATGAATATATAAATAAAGGCAAACTCCCCAAGTTTTTAAGTAATATAAATCACAAAGTCATTGTGGCAACACTTTCAATGTCTATTCCATTCCAGACCCTATGCTGGGCCCTGGAAATACAAAGATGAAGTCAGTCCCCATCTTCATGGAGCTTATAGTCAAGATGAAGCAGTGATCCACACAAGTAGATTATTTCAATTTAAAGCATCAAGTGCTATGACAGAGAACTTCCCAGAGGAAATCATAAAACGCTGTGCAAAAGGAAGTTACTGTTATAAACCTAACCAGAAACATAAACTTGTCAAAAAGAAAAGCCATAAGAATCTGTAAAAATGGATCTTTGAAATTGTAAAATTTATTTTATTTTTCTGTGTTTGTCCATTGAGAGTTATTTTGAGAATGCAGTCAACTTAAATAGCATATGTTTTTGCCCTTTAAATGTTGGCTTATTTTCTCTATATAAATCAAGTTAAAAAGTACAGTTGATTTTCCAGAAAAATAAGGTGCTTACTTCTCCTGTTTGTTTTGTATTTTCTCCTTTATTCCAGGAATATAAAAAGTTCCCCCTCCAGCAAAAAAAAAAAAAAAAAAATCCTCTCTCCACAAAGAAATATGTAAACTTTGTTTTCAAAAAAAAAAATGGTATGCAAAAAAATGTATTTTTCTGATTCCTAAAACACTGTTTTACTTATCTATATTTTCTTCTGATCTCTTATCTGACACAAGGCATTTTAAACTGAAAACTATCTGAAAGTATCTAGGAAGTAGACAAGGAACAACATGTAACTGATATTCTGAATTAAAATGCCCCATGGAAATGGGGAATTGGGATTCAGGGTGTCCTAGCAACTGCCACTCTGCAGCCTACTTCAGTTAAATGATCTCTTAAAGAAGGAAACCCAAATCATACAAGTGACTATCTTTGGAAGATAAAATTAAAATGAGAAGCCCCTGGAAATAAAGAAGGAAAAAAAAAAAAAAAGAACCCCATTATGCTGGAAAATTAGCAAAGCTCATATGACTTTCCCATCCTATCCAGCCAATTAACTTCCAAAATCTTACCTTCAACAGAAAAGTAACCACAGTGATTCAACTATAGTCAGGTGGGAAAGATTCCCTCAGAAAACAAAGTGCTCACCCATGTGAGAGAAATGACCTCTTTCTGGATATCATTTAGAGCCCTGGATAGAACAATTTACCAAATGGTGCCTCCTTCTCTGAAGGAGTTAATATTCCCTCCTCAGTAAATCCACTTCTCCTGGGAACATGTATGTGATCTTGGTTCACCATAAAAAAAGAGGTTTTCAAAGCTCTGCATTTGCCTGATCAAAGACTAGGAAGGCAATGAAACAAAATCAATGCAGTCATCTTATATCATTGTTGTATTGCAGCCTGTATGATTCAGTAATAACCAACAATGCAGAAACATAATTAGCCCTTCCTCCAGAAAAGGCTGAAAGTAAGAGAAAACTTGAAAAATGCATGTTATTGCATAAATGTCCTCAAAAATACATACTGTCTAAAAATAAAACCAAAAGGAATACTGACCCCAGCAAGCTCTCCAGAGATTGGTTCAAGATGGTGGAGTAGAAGGACCTGCACTCACTCCCTCTTGTGAGAGCAGCAGAATCACAACTAACTGCTGAACAATCATCAACAGGAAGACACTGGAACTCACCAAGGAAGATACCTCACATCCAAAGAAAGGAGAAGCTGCAATGACATGTTAGGAAGGAGGCAATCACAATAAAATCAAATCCCATAACCGCTGCATGGGTGACTCACAAACTGGAAAACAATTATACCACAGAAGTCCACCCACTGAAGATTTGAGCCCCACAACAGGCTTCCCAGACCGGAGGTCTGGCAATGGGAGGAGGAATTCTCAGAGAATCAAACTTTGAAGTCTAGGAGGATTTGACTGCAGGACTTCAACAGGTTTGGAGGAAACAGAGACTCCACTATTAGAGGGAACACACAAAGTCGTGGGTGTATCAGTACCCAAGGGGAAGGAGCAGTGACCCCACAAAACACTAAACCAGACCTACCTGATAGTGTTGGAGGGTCTCCTACAGAGGCGGGGGGTGGCTGTGGCTCACTGTGGGGACAAGGACACTGGCAGCAGAAGTTCTGGGAAGTACTGCTTGGTGTGAGCCCTCACAGAGTCTACCATTAGCCCCACCAAGGGCCTGTAGGCTCCAAAGCTGGGTCACCTCAGGCCAAACAACCAACAGGGAGGGAACTCAGCCCCACACATCAGCAGACAGACAGGTTAAAGTTTTAGAGCTCTGCCACCAAAACAACACCCAACTCTACCCACCAAAAGTCCTTTCTAACATGAAGCTTAGAAAAGCCTCCTAGATAGCCTGATCCACCAGAGGGCAGACAGCAGAAGCAAGAAGAACTACAGTTCTGCAGCCTATGGAAAAAACCCCACACTTGAAAAGGCAGAGGACTATGCACCAGATGAAGAAACAAGATAAAACCCCAGAAAAACAACTAAATGAAGAGGAGGTAGGCAACCTTCTAGAAAAAGAATTCAGAATAATTATGGTGAAGATGATCCAGGACCTTGGAAAAAGAATAGAGGCAAAGCTCAAGCAGATGCAAGAAATGTTTAACGAAAACCTAGAAGAATTAAAGAACAAACACCTAGAGGAATTAAAGAACAAACAAACAGAGATGAACAACACAATGACTGAAATGAAAATTATACTAGAAGGAATCAAGAGCAGAATAACTGAGGCAGAAAAACGGATAAGTGGCATGGAAGACAGAATGGTGGAATTCACTGCCACAGAACAGAATAAAGAAAAAAGAATGAAAAGGAATGAAGACAGATTAAGAGACTTCTGGGACAATATTAAGTACACCAACATTCGTATTATAGGGGTCCCAGAAGGAGAAGAGAGAGAGAAAGGACCCAAGAAAATATCTGAAGAGATTATAATTGAAAACTACCCTAACATGGGAAAAGAAATAGCCACTCAAGTCCAGGAGGCACACAGAGTCCCAGGCAGTATAAACCCAAGGAGAAACAGGCCAAAACACATAGTAATCAAATTGACAAAAATTAAAGCCAAAGAAAAATTATTAAAAGCAACAAGGGAAAAACGACAAATAACATACAAGGGAACTCCCATAAGGTTAACAGCTGATTTCTCAGCAGAAAATCTAAGAGCAAAAAGGGAGTGGCATGATATATTTAAAGTGATAAAAGGGAAGAATCTACAACAAATATTAGTCTAACTGATAGGAATCTCATTCACATTCAATGGAGAAATCAAAAGCTTTACAGACAAGCAAAACCTAAGAGACTTCAGCACCACCAAACCAGCTCTACAACAAATGCTAAAGGAACTTCTCTAAGTGGGAAACACAAGAGAAGGAAAAGACCTACAGAAAGAAACACAAAACAAGAAAATGGTAACAGGAATACACATATTGATAATTACCTTAAATGTAAATGGATTAAATGCTCTGACCAAAAGACACAGGCTCACTGAATGGATACAAAACAAGACCCATATGTATGCTGTCTACAAGAGACCCACTTCAGACCTAGGGACATATACAGACTGAAAGTGAGGGAATGGAAAAAGTTATTCCATGCATGTGGAAATCAAAAGAAAGCTAGAATAGCAATACTCATTTCAGATAAGATACACTCTGAAATAAAGAATGTTATAAGAGAAAAGGAAGGACAATAAATAATAATAAAAGATCAATCCAAGAAGGATATATAACAATTATAAATATATATGCACCCAAAATAGGAGCACCTCAATACATAAGGCAAATCTAACAGCTATAAAAGAGGAAATTGACAGTAACACAATTATAGTGGGGGACTCTAACACCTAACTTATACCAATGGATATATCATCCAGACAGAAAATTAATAAGGAAACACAAGCTTTAAATGACACAACAGACCAGATAGACTTCACTGATATTTATAGGACATTCCATCCGAAAATAGCAGATTACACTTTCTTCTCAAATGCACTTGGAACATTCTCCAAGACAGAACACATCTTGGGTCACAAATAAAGCCTCGAAAAATTTAACAAAATTGAAATCATATCAAGCATCTTTTCTGACCACAACGCTATGAGATTAGAAATATATTACAGGGTAAAAAACGTAAAAAACACAAACACATGGAGGCTAAACAATACATGACTAAATAACCAAAAGATCACTGAAGAAATCAAAGAGGAAATCAAAAAATACCTAGAGAAAAGTGACAACAAAAACATGATGATCTAAAACCTATGGGATGCAGCAAAAGCAGTTCTAAGATGGAAGTTTATAGCAATACAACCCCACCTCAAGAAACAAGAAAAATCTCAAATAAACAATCTAAACTTACACCTAAAGGAACTATGGAAAGAGGAACAAACAAAACCCAAAGTTAGTAGAAGGAAAGAAATCATAAAGATCAGAGCAGAAATAAATGAAATAGAAGCAAAGAAAACAATAGCAAATATCAATAAAACTAAAAGGTGTTTCTTTAAGAAGATAAACAAAATTGATAAACCATTAGCCAGACTCATCAAGAAAAAGAGGGAGAGGACTCAAATCAATAAAATTATAAATGAAAAAGGAGAAGTTACTACAGACACTGCAGAAATACAAAGCATCCTAAGAGACTACTACAAGCAACTCTATGCCAATAAAATGGACAACCTGGAAGAATGGACAAATTCTTAGAAAGGTAAAATCTTCCAAGACTGAACCAGGAAGAAACAGAAGATATGAACAGGCCAATCACAAGTAATGAAATAGAAACTGTGATTAAAAATCTTCCAACAAACAAAAGCCCAGGAGCAGATGGCTTCACGGGTGATTCTATCAAACATTTAGAGAAGAGCTAACACCCATCCTTCTCAAACTCTTCCAAAAAATTGCAGAGGAAGGAATACTCCCAAACTCATCCTATGAGGCCACCATCATCCTGATACCAAAACCAGACAAAGATACTACAAAAAAAGAAAATTACAGACCAATATCACTGATGAATAGATGTAAAAATCCTCAACAAAATACTAGCAAACAGAATCCAACAACACATTAAAAGGATCATACACCATGATCAAGTGGGATTTATCCCAGGGCTTCAAGGATTCTCCAATATAAGCAAATCAATCAATGTGATACACCATATTAACAAATGGAAGAATAAAAACCATATGATCAACAGATGCAGAAAAAGCTTTTCACAAATTTCAACACCGATTTATAATAAAAAACTCTCCAGAAAGTGGTCATACAGGGAACGTACCTCAACATAATAAAGGCCATATATGACAAACCCACAGCAAACATCATTCTCAATGGTGAAAAACTGACAGCATTTACTCTAAGATCAGGAACAAGACAAGGATGCCCACTCTCACCACTATTATTCAACATAGTTTTGGAAGTCCTAGGCACAGCAATAGGAGAAGAAAGATAAATAAAAGGAATCCAAATTGGAAAAGAAGAAGTAAAACTGTCTCAGTTTACAGATGACATGATACTATACATAGAGAACCCTATAGATGCCACCAGAAAACTACTAGAGCTAATTAATGAATTTGGTGAAGTTGTAGGATATGTAATTAATGCACAGAAATCTCTTGTATTCCTATACACTAACAATGAAAGATCAGAAAGAGAAATTAAGGAAAGGCTCCCATTTACCATTGCAACAAAAAAGAATAAAATATCTAGGAATAAACCTACCTAAGAAGGTAAAAGACCTGTACTCAGAAAACTATAAGACCATGATGAAAGAAATCAAAGATGACACAAACAGATGGAGACATATACCATGTTCTTGGATTGGAAGAATCAATATTGTGAAAATGACTATACTACCCAAAGCAATCTACAGATTCAACACAATCCCTCTCAAATTACCAATGGCATTTTTTACAGAACTAGAACAAAAAAATCTTAAAATTGTATGGAGACACAAAAGACCCCAAATAGCCAAAGGAATATGGAGAGAAAAAAACGGAGCTGGAGGAATCAGACTCCCAGACTTCAGACTATAATACAAAGCTACAGTAAGCAAGACAATATGGTACTGGCACAAAAACAGAAATATAGATCAATGGAACAGGATAGAAAGCCCAGACATAAACCCATGCACCTATCGTCAACTAATCTATGACAAAGGAGGCGAGGATATACAATGGAGAAAAGACAGCCTTTTCAATAAATGGTGCTGGGAAAACTGGGCAGCTACATGTAAAAGAATGATAGTAGAATACTTCCTAACACCATACACAAAAATAAAATCAAAATGGATTAAACATCTAAATGTAAGGCTGGACACTATAAAACCCACAGAGGAAAACAGAGACATAAATCACAAGATCTTTTTGGCCTACCTCCTAGAGTAATGTAAATAAAAACAAAAATAAACAAATGGGACCTAATGAAACTTAAAAGCTTTTGCATAGCAAAAGAAACTATAAATAAGACAAAAACACATCCCTCAGAATGGGAGAAAATATTTGCAAACAAATCAGTGGACAAAAGATTCATCTCCAAAGTATATAAACAGCTCATGCAGCTCAATATTAAAAAAACAAACAACCCAATAAAAAAATGGGTGGAAGACCTAAACAGACTTTCCTCCAAAAAAGACACACAGATGGCCAACAAACACATGAAAAGCTGCTCAACATCACTAATTATTAGAGAAATGCAAATCAAAAGTACGAGGTATCACCTCATACCAGTTAGAATGGGCACCATCAGAAAATCTACAAACAACAAATGCTGGAGAGGGTGTGGAGAAAAGGGAACTCTCTTGCACTGTTGGTGAGAATGTAAATTGATACAGTCACTATGGAGAACAGTACGGAGGTTCCTTAAAAAACTAAAAATAGAATTACCATATGACCCAGCAATCCCATTACTGGACATATCCCCAGAGAAAACCATAATTCAAAAAGACATGCACCTCAGTGTTCATTGCAGCACTGTTTACAATAGCCAGGACATGGAAGCAACAAAATGCCCATCGACAGATGAATGGATAAAGAAGATGTGGTACATACATACAATTGAATATTACTCAGCCATGAAAAGGAACAAAATTGGGTAATTTGTAGGGATGTGGATGGACCTATAGACTGTCATACAGAGTGAAGTAAGTCAAAAAGAGAAAAATAAATATCGTATATTAACGCATATATGTGGAATCTAGAAAAATGTTACAGATGAACTGGTCTGCAAGGCAGAAATAGAGACACAGATGTAGAGAACAAATGTATGGACACCAAGGGGGGAATGTGGGGGTGGTGGATGGTGGTGGTGGGATGAATTGGGAGATTGGGATTGACATATATACACTAATATGTATAAAACAGATAACTAATAAGGACCCGTATAAAAATAAATTTTAAAAATAAAATTAAAAAAAATAATAGGTATCTCCAAACACATCAGTGCAGTTATACATTCTGGCTACCAAAAGAAGCTAAAGGAATTTCATGTTTCTTTGGTTCAATCACCAATGTTTATTGAGCATTTTCTATGAAACAGGCATCCTGCTATTCATTAGTGATTCCAATGTGTTACTATAGAATAGTGATTAAAAGCACAGACTCTGGAATAAGACTGCGCAGGTTTACAATACAGCTCTATTCCTTACTATCTGTGTGACCTTGGACTAGATACTGTGTGTGCCTCAAATGTTTCTATTGTAAATTCATAAAGTTGTTGTAAAGATTAAATGGGTGATACATGCAGAGGGATGGGAATAGCTCCTGGTACATGGATATAGTGAATAGGTATAAAAGAGGCTATCAATCAACTGAGGAAAAGTAACACATAAGTAGTTATAATAAAACAGGGTAAAAATCATATTCAAGATATGCAAAAAGTGTTATAGGGACAAGAAATTAAAGCCTAACCCTACTTGTGGTTGCAGGGCTGGCAAACGGTCAACGGAAGTGACATATGAGTTATACTTGAAGGATGAGTAGGACTCTTTCAGATGTCAAATGGAAGATGGCAGAAAGAGCATTATGTGAAAGACCCCAGAACAATGAGACAGGAAGTCTAGGCCACGGAATTGCCATATGGCCAGGGTCCAATAATGTAAGAGTGCCAGGACATGAGGCTGATGAGGTAGATTAAGGTAAGGAAATGAGGAGCCATTGGAGAATTTTAAGCAAAAAAGTAGCACATCAAATTTCAGCTTTAAAAGATTTATCTAGGGGTAGCATAAAGATACAATGAGAGACTTGGATAAAGCTTGATATAGAAGTAGTCATAATACATAGGAATATATTGCAAAGAGTCAAGCAAAAATTGATGAAGACTCGCATAAAGCAGTGAGAGAAAGGAGTGTATAGAATCCATAGGTATTTGTTAAGGGATAAACTCTTCTTACCCACTTGATAATATAATTTAAATGTTTGATTAACTTTCATGGGAAAGACGGGGCAAATCATTAACATTTATGAAAAATAGTAATACTGAAATTTCCTTTCATCAAAGAATAGTGAGCTCATCTTAGATATGAGCTCATCATCTATAGAGAACTTGAAAAATGGAGTGGATGATGATTTGGCAGGTTTGGACTAGATAACCAAAGATACGTTCCAACCAGAGGTAGATTTACTGAGGAGCAAGGGAAGCTTAAGCTTCAAGATTCTTCACTTAATAAGGGCCCTTATAAAGGCTGGGAGTTGCAGAGAGTTATGATGGGAAGAGATAAAAAGGCTGCACTCCTAGGGCTTCCCTGGTGGCGCAGTGGTTGAGAGTCCGCCTGCCGATTCAGGGGACACGGGTTCGTGCCACGGTCCGGGAAGATCCCACATGCCGTGGAGCAGCTAGGCCTGGGAGCCATGGCTGCTGAGCCTGCGCGTCCGGAGCCTGTGCTCCGCAACCAAAGAGGCCACAACAGTGAGAGGCCCGCATACCGCCAAAAAAAATTAAAAAAATAAAAAAAAAAGGCTGCACTCCTTTGCAGCATTTCTGGCAAATAGCCTAAAGAGATTTCAGGAGAAAGAAACCTGAATCCCCAAGATAACAGTAATTCATTGTGATCTCCTTTCTTATTCTGAAGACATAATTTTATATTTATAATTTTGTACAATTTTTCTTAAAGATGACCTTCTGAAATTATATAAACTTCAGGCTGTATAAAACTTAGAATAGCCCTTGCTTCCAGGTCTTGGCTTCTGTGGTATTAAGAAATGGAGAGAACTGTAGTCTGACTCCTGGAGTTAAGAGGGTATTTTCATTTCAATGTACAGGAATTGATTCTCCAAGTAAACAAAAGATGATTTCCTTGAAATATATTAGGAACTATTAACCAGCAATTAAACATTGATTACATGATGAATAATTAATGCTTTATATCTTACCATAGAGTGATGAATAAAAACAGAGATTTGAAGGTTGGGTGGCATTTCCAAAGTCGTTCTTCTTCAGAGATTAAAAATGCTTTCTGGCACATATTTTTAAGAGGATGGACTACTGATTAGAATGAGAGTCAGAAGACCTCAGAGCTCTGGATCTATCACTGCTTACCTTTGTGACCTTGGACTTCTGACAGGACTACTGTCTATTATAACTTTGAAAAGATTTTTACATCACCTTCTCTAGCTTCTCAATTAATCTTTCACTCAGTCTGTAGTGACAAATTCCTATGTGTTCTTCATCCCTGTAGTATCTAACCATATCAAGACCCCCACTCTCTTAGTCCAATTTCCATGGAGCTGTCTTTTGATGGCTTTTCCACCACCTAAAGAATGAAATGTGAAATCACATTCTTCCAACTTCATGACACTAAAGGCAAGAAAGTGCCTCTCTCCCATTTACAATAATTAAAAAAAAACAAACAAAAACTCTTGAGGAAGGTTCTGATTGGTCCAAACTTGGAACACATGCCCACCCCACAAACCAATCTAGTGGTCAGGATACTATAATTCATCTTAGTTATCTGCTGACCCCCCTTAGTCAAAAGAATGTAATCTGTTATCAGTAGGGTAAAGTGGTGAGCATGTATCATCCAGCCAGCCACGCCAACTTGTATCAACCACAAAGGGAGTAAGGGACTACTTGATGGTGACTAGTTGAGAGTTCCAGCTTGGTAACTATAAAATTAGTGATGCATTAACTGTAACAGGTGTACAGAAAGAAAAGTTATGAAGGAATATTTTTTTTTAGAAACATCAAGTTTGAGGTATCTATGGATCATTCAAAAGGTAATATTCAATAACCACTAATTTTTTCTTTGTACAAGATTGAGACATATACAGGATGTGTGTAACAATCACAATTCTTGATTTAGAAGAATCCTGAAATTTCATGTCTGTATCTGAAATAAAATCATTAAATCCAGGGAATATCTCTTTCCATACACTAATGTCTATTTTAAAATATTGTTCTAGGAGTCTCTAATGTATTTTGGCAAAATTTGACCTGATCAAAAATTTCAAAAATCTCTCTTAAGATATTTTTGTCAGCAGTACTTTTATGAAAGAGGAAAACAATGCTGTATCATAGGTAGATATGACATGTACCTACAAAACACAAGAGCTGCTGTCCTGACTGCAATTCAGTCACAGAGATTTGTAAACCCATGAAGCTTTCTACTTTCTCAGAGTAAGTGTCAGAAGCACTGCTCCCTAACAGTGCTTAATAATTTGGTTGAGTCCATCTTAGAAACCAATAGTCCAAATCTTCTGAAACAATTTGTAGGTATCTTATAAAAACTCTAAGTATTTGACCCTATAAAGGTTCTACTAAGCAGACTTAAACATTTTGACTTCTTAATATCTACAACCATATTCCCAAAGGTGAAATGTTTCCTGAAACTCCATTTTGTGGATCAATTAGATTTACAGCAACAGGGAAGAAAAGAAATGTACTGAAGAAGGGGTTTTGCATAGCCATTCAAATCAAAGTTGACAATTACCTTGATGCAAGAATAAATAATAAAGCTTGAGAGTTTTATTAGCCCCAAAGTAATTTTCAAGTTACATAAAATGTTTCTTCTCTACATATATATGGAAGTTCTTTTGTCTCTCCTGCCCTATACCTTTAGTGTTCATAAAATATTCAACGTGTTGCTTCCAATGTCGATAAAAAGTATCTGTTACTGGAAGAAGGAAAATCTATTTTGCAAAATGATAGGGAGATTATGCAGCACAACTATAGTTATCATTTTTTTAAAGGCACAGAAAGAAAGAAAGATGTTAGGCAATTTGAAAATCTTCTTAAGCCACACACAGTGTTTTCCTAGAGGATTTTTAAGATGAGAAATAGACCTTGAGGGTTTTAGACAGGCCTGAGGCAATATTTTAAAAAAAGGTCAAACATTCTGCTAAAAAGGACCGCTATCTTCAGAACAACAATTTATCAGCCAGCTTGCCAGCTTGCAGTGCCTCCTTATTTACAGCTATTGGTCCCAAAGGAAGTGCACTTGAGTGTGGGCCACGATTACTTTGTAATGAGTGTGCCAGTACCGATACAGGAAACAAATTTGTTACAGTGTGCCATTCCCAGCTTAGAAACTTTAGCAGACACTTTTTCATTTGGTGAGGAGTAGGGACAAAAAGGAGAAGGAAGTAAAAATGGAAAGAAGAGAAAGAAGGCATAATCTTTTCTTATGCTCCTAATAAGCAGCCAAGAAGAGCCCTAAGGAAAACTGAGTTGCAAGCATAGTGTGAAAGATTCTGGGATTATCCAACTCTGTCCATTCCTAGCTCAGAGACCTTCCGCAAGGCAGCTCCATGAAATGCTCGTTGGTTTTCATGTGACCACTCTCTCAAATTAAGCCCATTAGAAAAGAGAAAAAAAAAAAAAAGCTCTGCACCTGTCACAGATTAGTAACAAAAGGGCAAATGCTTCACTATACACCTAGGACACCTCCATCTTGTGTGTTCACTTATAGGAGCCTAATCTGCCTCACTTCAAGCAGAAAAGTGTGCACCGTGATAAATGGGGGAGGGTAGAGAAGTAAACCTTATCTAAGAGCTGTCAATAAATCTATTGTTGGAAATACATGTGAATAGAAGTAGCAGAGGCAATCTTTGTCTTTTAAAGAGGTAGTTTTTCAAAAGGAGAATTACACAAAGTGCTCCTCTGTTTTTGTCAATATGTTGCCAGGTTTTGAAATACTATTTTTCATCCAAACAATAAAAACCTTGACAAGTAAGCAACAGAAAATCACTAATACACTTGCAGCTGCATTTCCATCTATACAAATTCTTTAAACAAAAATAACCAAAGAACAGCCTGGCCTAGCACAATTATTTTATTTTATTTTATTTTTTCACATCTTTATTGGAGTATAAATGCTTCACAGTGTTGTATTAGCCCCTGCTGAAAAACAAAGTGAATCAGCCATATGTATACATATACCCCATAACCCCTCCCTCTTGAGCCTCCCTCCCACCCTCCCCATCCCATCCCTCTAGGTTGTCACAAAGCATCAAGCTGATCTCCCTGTGCTACACAGCAGCTTCCCACTAGCTATCCATTTTACATTTGGTAGTGTACATATAATATGTCAATGCTGCTCTCTAACTTCATCCCAGCTTCCCCTTGCCCCTCATGCCCTCAAGTCTGTTCTCTATGTCTGTGTCTTTATTCCTGCCCTGCCACTAGGTTCATCAGTAACGCTTTTTTAAATTCCATGTATATGCGTTACCATCCTGTACTTGTTTTTCTCTTTCTGACTTACTTCACTCTGTATGACAGACTCTAGGTCCATCCACCTAACTGCAAATAAGTGAATTTTGTTCCTTTTTATGGCTGAGTAATATTCCATCTAGCACAACTATTTTACTATTTGGGCCTCAAGTCCAAGAAAATTAAGAAACAGGATTTTATATTTCCACTAAAATTTTTGACAAAAGTTCAAATTAAAAAAAATGAAAATCCAGATGAGAAGATGGAGTAAAGACTTAACATGTGAATTTCAAGAGCTCAAAATCAGGAAACAACTTTTTTTCAAACTTCATACTTGAAGTTAACCCCCCAAAAATAAATAAATAAATCATTTTATTTCTGAAAAGTGTAAGTGTGTGGTGGGGAAAGGGAAAAAAATTGTAAGTCAGAAGACAAGGTGTCTAAACTCCAGCTTAACAAGCAGGAATATATATTTAAGGGAAATCGGAAAGGAGAGAGACTATTTCTATTATGTAATCAGGATATTGTAAAGACCTGGACTAAGGGGTAGTGAGGAGAGGAAAAAGGATATATGTGGTATACATTTTTATAGACAGAATTAATGGAATTTATTGATGAATGAAGGTAAGTGAGCTGAATACCTTCCATTTGCTCCTCCAGATCCACTCTCCACTTTCTCCTCCTTGCTCTGTACTTCAGGAGGCTGACCTCTATGGACTACATCAGTGGGCTACCTTTTCTCTAACTTCTGTTTGGGTTTGGTTAATGGAAGGCACCAGCCCAAAATTAAGGATAGGAAAATAGTGAGGTCAGAGTACTTATTCCCTTGGCTTTCCTAACTGCAAATAAGTGAATTTTGTTCCTTTTTATGGCTGAGTAATATTCCATCTAGCACAACTATTTTACTATTTGGGCCTCAAGTCCAAGAAAATTAAGAAACAGGATTTTATATTTCCACTAAAATTTTTGACAAAAGTTCAAATTAAAAAAAATGAAAATCCAGATGAGAAGATGGAGTAAAGACTTAACATGTGAATTTCAAGAGCTCAAAATCAGGAAACAACTTTTTTTCAAACTTCATACTTGAAGTTAACCCCCCAAAAATAAATAAATAAATCATTTTATTTCTGAAAAGTGTAAGTGTGTGGTGGGGAAAGGGAAAAAAATTGTAAGTCAGAAGACAAGGTGTCTAAACTCCAGCTTAACAAGCAGGAATATATATTTAAGGGAAATCGGAAAGGAGAGAGACTATTTCTATTATGTAATCAGGATATTGTAAAGACCTGGACTAAGGGGTAGTGAGGAGAGGAAAAAGGATATATGTGGTATACATTTTTATAGACAGAATTAATGGAATTTATTGATGAATGAAGGTAAGTGAGCTGAATACCTTCCATTTGCTCCTCCAGATCCACTCTCCACTTTCTCCTCCTTGCTCTGTACTTCAGGAGGCTGACCTCTATGGACTACATCAGTGGGCTACCTTTTCTCTAACTTCTGTTTGGGTTTGGTTAATGGAAGGCACCAGCCCAAAATTAAGGATAGGAAAATAGTGAGGTCAGAGTACTTATTCCCTTGGCTTTCTACATGCCTGGTCACAAGTTGTTGGCTGTTTTCTACTGAATATAGTTCCTGTCAGGTGTTCCTCTACATTTAGTCTTATCTATGGCTCCTAGTAACTATTTCCTCTCCTTTCCTCTTTAGGCCCCAAAGCAGTAATAGATCTCTGTTGAGAGCAGCCTAAGACCCTAAAATCCCATCTTGATTTCCCTAAACCCTACCCACACCTTTGTAATTAGTCCTGTCATGAAACTGAATGAAATCCAAAATTATCTGATTTAAGCAAGCCATTTGTTTCCCGTCATTATCCTCACACATATAGTGAAACTGTTTTGAAAACCACAAGACACTGTGCAAAAAGCTCATTTACTTACTTACTTAGTTAAACAAACTATGTCAGATATGTCTAGCATACAGCAAGTGACCCATACATATTTGCTGAATCAATTAATACAAATTACATACAGTTAAGAATGAAGGTCAAGTCTGGTTAAATACTTGAAATTTTGAGGAAAATAAGAGATGAGCTGTGAAACATACCAGTTATACATAAATGCTTATAAAAGAAAGTATAAGCAACAAAAGAAATTAGTTCTTTCCGGAAACTCTTTAGTAATTATTGAAAATATGTATGATTCAAGGAAGTATTCTAAGTATGTACAGCCTTTCATAAAGGTGAAAGGAAATAAGTATCAACCTTCAAAACTCATAGCTTGAAAAATATAAAAGTGAAACTGGGAGTTCTGACTATGGTCAAGTGAGGAGATAGGCAAATGCTCCTCTGAAAAGCAAGTATAAATAATACAAGGTAGCTCAAAAGATTAACAGCTGTCTTTCCATCAGAACCAGAGGAGGTTAGAAGGCAATGTTATGACATATTCAGAGTGCTGAAAACAACTGTCAGCAAACAATTATATATCCAGCGAAACTATCCTTCAATAATGAAGGAAAAATAAAAACATCCCCAGATAGACAAAGACTGAGAGAATTAATTGCTAGCAGACATTCCTTGAAAGAAATAATAAAGGAAATCCTTCAAGCTGAAAGAATATAATACCCGTTGGTAAATCCAATCCACAGTTAGAAATGAAAAACACCAGAAATGGTAAGCATGTGAATAAAGACAATATTTTTTTCGTCATTTCTTGTCTTCTCTAAAACATATATAAGATTGTATATAGAAATAATTATAACACTGTACTTTTAGGTTTCTAACATATGTAGATGGAATATATATGACAATAATAGCACAAAGAGGAGGAAGAGAATGGGCTACATTCATAGAGAAAAGTTTCTATTACAATTTATGAAAAATAAGTTTGTAGTTTCCTGAACTAGACTGTGATAAAATAAAATGCATATTGTAATCCCAAGAGAAACCACTAAGAAAAATGACTCAAAATATATAGTAAAAATGACAACAGAGAAATTTAAATAGCATAAAAATATATACAGGGGGCAGGGGACCAAAAAAGACAGAAGACATATAGCAGTATGACAAATGTAAATCAACTATAAAAATAATTGCATCAAATGTGGATGATAGAAACACTACAGTCAAAAGGCAGAAGTTGTCAGGATTAGAAAAAAAAAAAGCCAACTCTACCCTCTCTACACAAAGTATATATTAGATTGTAAGACACAAATAGGTTGAAAGTAAAAAGATGTTAAAAAGATATACCAGCAAATCATAAACATCAGACTACTAAAATAATATATTTGTATCAGACAAAATAGACTTTAATACAAGAAATGTCATTAAAGTCAAAGAGGGACATTTCCAAATAATAAGAGTCAATATCTCAGTAAGGTGTAAGGATTAGAGATGTATATGCATCTAATCTCAAAATATGTAGAGTAAAAACTGACAGAATTTTATATAAAATAAGCAATTTCAAAAACTATAGCAAATGATTCTGCATCTCTACTGTCAGTAATTAATAGAAATATTATATAGAAAATTAGCAAGGATATAGAGGTTTAAAGAACACTATCAACTGACTTGACCTAACTTACATATATAAGTTCAAATAATGCCTGACTGTACCTATATACACATTATTTTCAAAGACACATGCTACATTCTCCAAAGTAGACCGTATTCTATGCAACGGAAAAAACTGATACAAATTTGAACAGTTTAAAATCATAAAAAGGTAGTTCTCAGCTAACAACAGAATTAAACACAACAAAATAAAATATGAGAAATACCCAAACATTTATAAATTAGGCACATTTTAAAATAACTGATGGATCAAAGAAGAAATCACAAAGTAAAGTAGAAAATATGTTGAACTTAATGCAAATGGAAAAAAATATAAAAATTTATGGGGCTATTCACAGACAAGAATAAAGACTTCGAATCAATAATAAGATTCCATCTTAAGAAATTAGAAAAACAAGAACAAATTGAGTACAAATGTGCAGAAGGAAAGAAAAACTAACGATTGGAACAAAAATAAATGAAATATATAAAAAACAGAAAAACAATAGATAAAGCCAATGGAATAAAACTTTGGTCCTTTAAAAATATGAAAAAATAGAAAAATAATTACCTACACCAATGGTCAGTAAATGACAACCTATGGGCCAAATCTGGAATACTGCCTGTTTTTATAAATAAAGCATTAGTAGAACAGAGCACACCCCTTTACATATACTGTCTATAATTGCTTTTATGATATAATCGCAGAATTCAATAGTTATGAAAGAGACCACCTGGCCTACAAAGCCAAATTAAAAACACTGGTTTTGTTTTGTTTTGTTTTGTTTCTGGCCATTCTCTGAGTTTTGCTGAACCAAAAAAAAAAAGAGAGAGACAGACAGACAGAAAAACTGCCAGAATCAGGAATGAAAGGTGAGTGAGATATTGCTATTGATCCTACAGAAACTAAAATGCTTATATGGAAATATTATGAACTGTATGCCAATAGTCCAACAAATTAGATAAAATGGACATATTCCTACAAAGACAAAAATCACCAAAACTGGGCTTCCCTGGTGGCGCAGTGGTTGAGAGTCCGCCTACCGATGCAGGGGACACGGGTTCGTGCCCCGGTCCAGGAAAATCCCACATGCCGCGGAGCAGCTGGGCCCGTTAGCCATGGCCGCTGAGCCTGCGCGTCCGGAGCCTGTGCTCCGCAACAGGAGAGGCCGCAACAGTGAGAGGCCCGCGTACCGCAAAAAAAAAATAAAATAAAATAAAATACCAAAACTGTCTCAAGAAAAGAGATAATATGAATACAACTTAACAAGTAAACAATCTGAATTTGTAACTTTAAATCTTCCCACACAGAAAATCTCAGGATAAGGTTTCTTCACTAGTGAATATTATCAAATAAATAAAGAAGAAATAATACAAATACTTCACAAAATCTTCCTGGTAATAAACAAGGAGGGAACACTTCCCAATTCATCCTATGGGGCCAATATTATTCTGATACTAAAGCTAGTAAATGACACCCCAAGAAAACTACTAATTTCTCTCATGTTCATAGACTCAAAAATATTGCACAAAAAGAAAAGCAAACTGAATCGAGCAAAACATACAAAGAATTATACACCATGCCTACATAGGATTCACCCCAGGAATGCAGAGTTAGTTTCATATCCAAACATCAATTAATGTAATACACGACACTAGTATTTTTTTAAAAGTATAAAAACCATAAGGCTCTGAATAGATACAGAAAAAGTACTTGACAATTTCAACACACATTCATGATAAAAATCAACATACTATGAACAGAAGGTAACTTGTTCAACCTGATAAGAGCATCTATATAGAACTTCAGCTAACATTATACATACTGAGGAAAGACTAAAACTTTTCCTCTAACATCAAGAACAAGACAAAGATGTTAACTCTTACCATTAAGAGTCAATGTATTTTTTGTTATTTGTAGTTAATTTTTCTTGGAGTATAGTTGCTTTACAATGTTGTGTTAGTTTATGCTGTACAACAAAGTCAATCAGATATACATATACATATATCCCCCTCTTTTTTGGATTTTCTTCCCATTTAGGTCACCACAGAGCACTGAGTAGAGTTCCCTGTGCTACACAGTAGGTTCTCATTACTTACTTATTTTATACATAGTAGTGAATATATGTCAATCCCAATCTCCTAGTTTATCCCACCCACCCTTGCTCCTTTGTATCCATACATTTGATCTCTACATCTGTGTCTCTATTTATGCTTTGCAAATGAGACCATCTGTACCATTTTTATAGATTCCACATATATGCGTTAATTTACAATATTTGTTTTTCTCTTTCTGACTTACTTCACTCTGTATGACAGTCTCTAGGTGCATCCATGTCTCAGCAAATGGCAGATTCATTCCTTTTTATGGTTGAGTAATATTCCATTGCATATATGTACCACACCTTCTTTATCCATTCCTCTGTTAATGGACATTTAGGTTGCTTCCATGTCCTGGCTAGTGTAAATAGTGCTACAGTGAACACTGGGGTGCATGTATCTTTTTGAATTATGGTTTTCTCTGGGTATATGCCCAGTAGTTGGGTTGCTGGATCATATGGCAGTTCTATTTTTAGTTTTTTAAGGAACCTCCATATTGTTCTCCATAGTGGCTGTACCAATTTACATTACCACCAACAGTGTAGGAGGGTTCCCTTTTCTTCACACTGTATCCAGCATTTATTGTTTGCAGATTTTTTGATGATGGCCATTCTGACTGGTGTGAGGTGATACCTCACTGTAGTTTTGAATTGCATTTCTCTATTAATTAGTGATGTTGAGCAGGTCTTCATGTGCTTCGTAGCCATCTGTACGTCTTCTTTGGAGAAATGTCTATTTAGGTCTTCTGCCCATTTTTGGATTGGGTTGCTTGTTTTTTTAATATTGAGCTGCATGAGCTGTTTATATATTTTGGAGATAAATCCTTTGTCCGTTGGATAAATCCTTTGTCTTTTGACTCGTTTGCAAATATTTTTTTCCCATTCTGCGGGTTGTCTTTTTGTCTTGTTTATGGTTTCCTTTGCTGTGCAAAAGCATGTAAGTTTCATTCGGTCTCATTTGTTTATTTTTGCTTTTATTTCCATTTCTCTAGGAGTGGGTGAAAAAGGATCTTGCTGTGGTTTATGTCATGGAGTGTTCTGCCTATGTTTTCCTCTAAGAGTTTTATAGTGTCTGGCCTTACATTTAGGTCTTTAATCCACTTTAAGTTTATTTTTGTATACAGTGTTAGGGAGTGTTCTAATTTCATTCTTTTACAAGTAGCTGTCCAGTTTTCCCTGCACCACTTACTGAAGAGGCTGTCTTTTCTCCATGGTATATTCTTGCATTTTTATCAAAACTAAGGTGACCATATATGCATGGGATTACCTCTGGGCTTTCTCTTCTGTTCCGTTGACCTATATTTCTGTTTTTGTGACAGTACCATACGGTTGATTACTGGAGCTTTGTAGTATAATCTGAAGTCAGGGAGTCTGATTCCTCCAGCTCCATTTTTCTTTCTCAAGATTGCTTTGTCTATTTGGGGTCTTTTGTGTTTCCATACAAATTGTGAAATTTGTTGTTCTAGTTCTGTGAAAAATGGCATTGATACTTTGATAAGGATTGCACTGAACCTGTAGATTGCTGTGATTTTCACAATGTTGATTTTTCCAATCCAAGAGCATGATATACCTCACCATCTGTTTGTATCATTTTTAATTTTTTCATCAGTGTCTTACAGTTTTCTGTATACAGGACTTTTGTCTCCCTAAGCAGGTTTATTCCTAGGTATTTTATTCTTTTTGTTGCAATGGTAAATGGGAGTGTTTCCTTAAGTTCTCTTTCAGATTTATCATCATTAGTGTATAGGAATGCAAGAGATTTCTGTGCATTTATTTTGTATCCTGCTACTTTACCTAATTCATTGATTTGCTCCAGTAGTTTTCTGGTAACATCTTTAGGATTCTCTGTGTATTGTATCCTGTCATCTGCAAACAGTGACAGCTCTACTTTATTTCCAATTTGGATTCCTTTTATTTCTTTTTTTGGCTGATTGATGTGGCTAAAACTTCCAAAATTATGTTGAATAATAGTGGTGAGAGTGGACAACCTTGTATTATTCCTGATCTTAGAGGAAATGGTTTCAGGTTTCCACCATTGAGAAGGATGTTTGCTGTGGGTTTGCTATATATGGCCTTTATTATCCTAAGGTAAGTTCCCTCTAGGCCTACTTTCTGGAGGGTTTTTATCAAAAATGGGTGTTCAATTTTGTCGAAAGCTTCTTCTGCATCCATTGCGAGGATCATATGGTTTTTCTCCTTCAATTTGTTAATAAGGTATACCACATTGATTGATTTGCATATATTGAAGAATCCTTGCATTCTTTGGATAAACCCTACTTGATCATGGTGTATGATCCTTTTAATGTGCTGTTGCATTCTGTTTGCTAGT
>NW_006793726.1:0-234 GCF_000442215.2 Lipotes vexillifer
ATGCCGTGGTGCCAGCCCGGAACAGGATAGATTCGCCAGCAATGCGGGCCGTGGCCTCTGCCCCTGTTGGGTCTAGCGCGCTGAGCGTGCCGGCTGCAGGTGCCTCAATCGTAAACTGCCAGTTTCCGCGGAAACGACCGGTGTCCACCGGTGACATCCTGATCAGCGAGTTGCCAATCTCGATAATCACCTCCCGAAGACTTGCGTCGACGGCTTCTTTCGCTTGCTCAGCGA
>NW_006793727.1:0-534 GCF_000442215.2 Lipotes vexillifer
AAACATATCTTACACGGAGACCTACCAATTATCCAGATAAACGCCATTGTTAGGGACACATCATCTCTAACCTGGGTAACTATAAAGTATCTTGGTACTACCATTGTCAGTTATACATCATATCTTACCTGGACACCTTCAACCCATGGTCATCACATTTTTAGGGACACCAACATCTCTAACCTGAATACTTGCAAAATCCCTTGTTCAGTACTGGGGTTAGGATCACTAACATGTCTTGACTGCACACACCTGCAAAATCCCATCACCAATTTCATGGCTAAGGACACCATCATCTCTTCACTAAACCCCTGAAAAATCCCACGGTTGCTTTTGTGGTTAGGTTCACCACCATACCGGGACTACCACAAAACACCATGTTCACTAATGTGGTAAGGGACACGATCAGCTTCTACCTGCCTACCTGAGAAATCCCGATTTCAGTACTGTACTGACAGTTAAGGCCACTATTCTCTCTTAACTGGATATCTACAAAATACCACGGTCACTCCCATGGTTAAATCGATCAGAATT
>NW_006793728.1:0-227 GCF_000442215.2 Lipotes vexillifer
CGTGTAGATGTATTTCTGATGTATCTGTGGGGAGGAAGGTGATCTCCGCGTCTTACTCTTCCGTCATCTTCTCAGTATCTCTGTCAAAGGAAATTTTATGCAATGTAACATCTATGATTATATTCAGGAAATTACAGCAATAGGCCAATTACAGCAGCTTGCAGGGGCAAGCAACAAGCCAAGATAAGGTGACTAAGTTTAAGCAAAAAAAAAAAAAAAAAAAAAAA
>NW_006793729.1:0-650 GCF_000442215.2 Lipotes vexillifer
AGGACTTGGAATGCTATATACCAGTATATATTGTAAAATTCGGGGGAACCAGAAAATCTTTCAAGACATTTAAGTAGTCTGGGCTTCCTTCAGTGGATCAGTTTCCTTGAAGAAATGCTGATAGCTCTGAGGTTATAAAATTTTTTTTGGTTCTTTTCTGCCCTGATGTGTACCACTTTGTAATTTTGTAGGTTGCTGCAACTGTCTCCTTTGGTGATCTAGTCCAATATCATGACTTCAGTATAATCTTATATTAACACTCTACTGATTAAGTGTTAAATTTATATCTCTAGCTTAGAGTTTTCTCCTGAAATCCAGACTTTTATCTAACTGCCTTCTTAACATCTCTGTTTTGAATTAATATCTCAAAATTAGTATGTCCAAAACTGGAATTCTATTATTTCCTATAAAAAGTATTCTTCCCCTTCTCAGTTGATGGTACGTCAGTCTCAAAGCCTTGGAGTCATTCCTGATTCCTCTCTTTCTCTCACACTTCACACTCTGTTTAGTCTATCAGTAATTACTGCCTCAACCTTCAAATTATATCCAGACGCCAGCCACATCTCACCAACTCCACTGCTACCACCCTGGTTAGAGTTACTATCATCTTTTGCCTAGATTACAGCTTCTGCAGTCTTCTGCTTCTTCCT
>NW_006793730.1:0-242 GCF_000442215.2 Lipotes vexillifer
AGCAGAAACTAACACACCATTGTAAAGCAATTATACTCCAATAAAGATGTAAAAAAAATAGATAAAAAATAAATTAAAAAAATTTAATGTTATTATTTTTTAAATTAAATTTATTTTTGACTGTGTTGGGTCTTTGTTGCTGCTTGCGGGCTTTCTCTAGCTGCGGTGAGCGGGGGCTGCTCTTCGTTGTGGTGCGTGGGCTTCTCATTGCGGTGGCTTCTCTTGTTGCAGAGCACGGGCTC
>NW_006793731.1:0-233 GCF_000442215.2 Lipotes vexillifer
CATCACTGGCCCACATCCCGTTCCTCATAGATGATGACGGGACCTATCCGGATGAAGCCAATCGATACATCCGTGTGCGGTCGCTCTGCGAATGGCCCCTGCGCCTGGGCAACGATTCACAGCCATCGAATCCGTCACGACGATTTCTCACGCCTGCGTCCTCCAGAACCGTGGCTTGGCGTATCGGCACCTTTCTCGCTTGGTGCCGGACCAGAAACCTAGACTGGCGGGCC
>NW_006793732.1:0-1125 GCF_000442215.2 Lipotes vexillifer
CGTGTCCCCTGCATCGGCAGGCGGACTCTCAACCACTGCGCCACCAGGGAAGCCCTATCTGCCCTCTCTTTGACTGCCCAGCCAAGGTCACCATCATTTCCTGCACAGCCTGACTCCCAAGTATTCATAGCTTGCCTGTGAATATTTGATGAAAGGATGGCATTTGCCACATTAGCAAAGGCAAAGGAGCATAAGTTCACAAAGTTCATTTTCAAGCACTTTTTTGTGTGTGTGAGATTTAGGAGGCTTTTCTCTGCAACTAAATAGCCCTTTCCAATGGCTCTCTCTCCTTTACACCTGCTTCCAGGGCCGTCTCCTGAGCCCGTGGGCCTCCTTTTCCAGCAGGGGCCTCTTTCTCTCAGGCTCTTTCGTTTCTTTTATATGACTTATTTTTTCTGTGCCTCACCCCTGCCCTCAAATAAATTGGACAAGCGGGCCTTGGTATCCTCCCTGAGGATAAATTCAGCCCATGGCCAACCATCCTCCAGAACCCCAGATGACTTAGAGTGTGAGAGCCCTCCAATCTGCTTGTCTCCATTTAGGCCAAGTGACAGTTCCAAGCCTTCATCACGGTTTTTTCTGGGAAAGCTGTGGGCCTTCCCTCCTGGCAACAAAACCCGTGGTGACCTGCCCAGGCCTGCCTGAACGTGCCAGAGATTGTGTGGTGGTGACAGAATGGGCTTCTCTGTCACAGCCACATTCCACATTGTGCTGGCACCGGGTGAGAACAGAGGAGGGGCCAGGGGTGTTGTGATGAGAGTCCATTGCTCTAGGTCCTGCCATCTGGAAAGGGCACCTGATGGGGACCAGTTGGAGACTGGGGGCACCTGGAGACAGCAGTTAGCAGATCTGATGTGGCAGATGCAGGACTCAGGGTGGAATTCTGAGGCAGGTCAGTATCCAGCAGTAAGCGAGAAGCTAAGAGATGAATGTGGACGCTGTGGGGCACTCTGAGAGCCTGGATGCAGAAGCTGCAGAGGAATTAAAAACTAAGAAGACAGATGTAAATACATAGGTCTATTTTTTTTTTTTTAAGCGGTACGCGGGCCTTTCACTGTTGCAGCCTCTCCCGTCGCGGAGCACAGGCTCCGGATGCGCAGGCTCAGCGGCCATGGCTCACAGGCC
>NW_006793733.1:0-99976 GCF_000442215.2 Lipotes vexillifer
TAACACACCATTGTAAAGCAATTATACCCCAATAAAGATGTTAAAAAAAATAAAAAATAAAATGGACAACCTGGAAGAAATGGACAAATTCTTAGAAATGCACAACCTTCGGAGACTGAACCAGGAAGAAACAGAAAGAATGAACAGACCAATCACAAGCACTGAAATTGAAACTGTCATTAAAAATCTTCCAACAAACAAAAGCCCAGGCCCAGATGGCTTCACAGGCGAATTCTATCAAACATTTAGAGAAGAGCTAACACCTATCCTTCTCAAACTCTTCCAAAATACAGCAGAGGGAGGAACACTCCCAAACTCATTCTACGAGGCCACCGTCACGCTGATACCAAAACCAGAGAAAGATGTCACAAAGAAAGAAAACTACAGGCAAGTATCAATAATGAACATAGATGTGAAAATCCACAACAAAATACTAGCAAACAGAATCCAACAGCACATTAAAAGGATCATACACCATGATCAAGTGGGGTTTATCCCAAGAATGCAAGGATTCTTCAATATATGCAAATCAATCAATGTGATACACCATATTAACAAATTGAAGGAGAAAAACCATATGATCATCTCAATGATGCAGAGAAAGCTTTTGACAAAATTCAACACCCATTTATAATTAAAACCCTCCAGAAAGTAGGCATAGAGGGAAATTACCTCAACATAACAAAGGCCATATATGACAAACCCACAGCCAACATTGTCCTCAATGGTGAAAAACTGAAACCATTTCCACTAAGATCAGGAACAAGACAAGGTTGCCCACTCTCACCACTCTTATTCAACATAGTTTTGGAAGTTTTAGCCACAGCAATCAGAGAAGAAAAAGAAATAAAAGGAATCCAAAACGGAAAAGAAGAAGTAAAGCTGTCACTGTTTGCAGATGACATGATACTATACATAGAGAATCCTAAAGATGCTACCAGAAAACTACTAGAGCTAATCAATGAATTTGGTAAAGTAGCAGGATACAAAATTAATGCACAGAAATCTCTGGCATTCCTATATACTAACGATGAAAAATCTGAAAGTGAAATCAAGAAAACACTCCCATTTACCATTGCAACAAAAAGAATAAAATATCTAGGAATAAACCTACCTAAGGAGACAAAAGACCTGTATGCAGAAAATTATAAGACACTGATGAAAGAAATTAAAGATGATACAAACAGATGGAGAGATATACCATGTTCTTGGATTGGAAGAATCAACATTGTGAAAATGACTCTACTTCCCAAAGCAATCTATAGATTCAATGCAATCCCTATCAAACTACCACTGGCATTTTTCACAGAACTAGAACAAAAAATTTCACAATTTGTATGGAAACACAAAAGACCCCGAATAGCCAAAGCAATCTTGAGAACAAAAAATGGAGCTGGAGGAATCAGGCTGCCTGACTTCAGACTATACTACAAAGCTACAGTAATCAAGACAGTATGGTACTGGCACAAAAACAGAAAGATAGATCAATGGAATAGGATAGAAAGCCCAGAGATAAACCCATGCACATATGGTCACCTTATCTTTGATAAAGGTGGCAGGAATATACAGTGGAGAAAGGACAGCCCCTTCAATAAGTGGTGCTGGGAAAACTGGACAGGTACATGTAAAAGTATGAGATTAGATCACTCCCTAACACCATACACAAAAATAAGCTCAAAATGGATTAAAGACCTAAATGTAAGGCCAGAAACTATCAAACTCTTAGAGGAAAACATAGGCAGAACACTCTATGACATAAATCACAGCAAGATCCTTCTTGACCCATCTCCTAGAGTAATGGAGATAAAAACAAAAATAAACAAATGGGACCTAATGAAACTTCAAAGCTTTTGCACAGCAAAGGAAACCATAAACAAGACCAAAAGACAGCCCTCAGAATGGGAGAAAATATTTGCAAATGAATCAACTGACAAAGGATTAATCTCTAAAATTTACAGGCAGCTCATGCAGCTCAATAACAAAAAAACAAACAACCCAATCCAGAAATGGGCAGAAGACCTAAATAGACATTTCTCCAAAGATGATATACAGATTGCCAACAAACACATGAAAGAATGCTCAACATCATTAATCATTAGAGAAATGCAAATCAAAACTACAATGAGATATCATCTCACACTGGTCATAATGGCCATCATCAAAAAATCTACAAACAATAAATGCTGGAGAGGGTGTGGAGAAAAGGGAGCCCTTTTGCACTGTTGGTGGGAATGTGAATTGATACAGCCACTATGGAGAACAATATGGAGGTTCCTTAAAAACTACAAATAGAGCTACCATATGACCCAGCAATCCCACTACTGGGCATATACCCTGATAAAACCATAATTCAAAAGGAGTCATGTACCAAAATGTTCATTGCAGCTCTATTTGCAATAGCCCCGAGATGGAAACAACCCAAGTGTCCATCATCGGATGAATGGATAAAGAAGATGTGGCACATATATACAATGGAATATTACTCAGCCATAAAAAGAAATGAAATTGAGCTATTTGTAATGAGGTGGATGGACCTAGAGTCTGTCATACAGAGTGAAGTAAGTCAGAAAGAGAAAAACAAATACTGTATACTAACACATATATATGGAAAATAAAAAAAAAATGAAAAGAAAAAAATATCGTCATGAAGAACCTAGGGGTAAGACAGGAATAAAGACACTGACCTACTAGAGAATGGACTTGAGGATACGGTGAGGGGGAAGGGTAAGCTGGGACAAAGTGAGAGTGGCATGGACATATATACACTACCAAACGTAAAATAGATAGCTGGTGGGAAGCAGCCACATGGCACAGGGAGATCAGCTCAGTGCTTTGTTACCACCTACAGGGGTGGGATAGGGAGGGTGGGAGGGAGGGAGACGCAAGTGGGATGAGATATGGGGACATATGTATATGTATAACTGATTCACTTTGTTATAAAGCAGAAACTAACACACCATTGTGAAGCAATTATACTCCAATAAAGATGTTAAAAAAATATTCATGGAATAAAACATAAGAATTTCTCTTCTGTCTTAAATGCACACATGTACTGCAGCTTCAATATTTCATGAATTCAGGCTCAAAAAAAGACATGGCAAAATAGAAAAGACTCAGCTGAAGACTTTGTCCATTATTTGTATAGAAAGTCAGGCATGGAAATGGTAATAAATAATAATCCTGAGGATATTTACTTGTTTATCTGCTTTGACTTTAGAATGCCTGTTTTCTTTGAAACAAGCATGTGGAATGAGCATCTCTAAAAAATGACTTCCCTATCTTGGTTTGCAAGCAGTTCCCCAACAAGCTGCACTTTATTTCTGTACTTTACCACAAAAGGAACTGCAAAATCAGCCTCTCATTTTCAGGGAACTCTTTGTAGCCAGGTTGGTTTCTGTTTTGGTGGAGAGCTTACTCTTAAGAGAAAACAGCCTGGGAGCTGATTTTGTTGCGTGTTTGAAGTCAGCTTTTTCCTGTCTCTCTTCCTCCATTTTCTGCTCTGTGTAATTTTGGGCACATCTACTTCCTGGGCTAGGTGTGTAAAGGTAGAACCTTAGTTCTATTTCCTTGTTGCAGTGTTCACGTGGCTTGGCCTCACACTTTGTACATTGTGGGCATTTAATGCATATTTGCCAAATCAGGAAATGGAAAATGTGATGCTATCAGTAAAATTTGCTCCAGGAGAATCAGTGTTGTATAATGGAAGAGGCTCAAATGAACTATTTAACCTCTGTCAACAACAGATACCTTGCAGGGTTGTTGTGTGTTCTAAATGACACAAGATGGGTGCTTAATTGATGTTATTTTTATTTCAGCCAAATTATGGAATTTAGAGCCAGCTTAATGAACTTAATTTGTCTTTATTGTTTTTCATGTTTCACTTAGTACCTAAATATTATTTTTTTGTTTTGCAGAAAGTATTTACTCTGTCTCTAATTAGTTATCTGTGCTGAACTTTATACACTATGAACAAACCAAATGGATAAAGGTATGCAGTGAAACTGGCATATAAAATCATACACGTTTAAAAAATTATTTTTGGTTATCTTCTAACCAAATGCTATTTAAAAATATCTGCACATGTATTTTATCATTATAAGCAATAATTTCTCTGAACATTAAGAGTTACATGATGCTGAACCCACCCAACCCCCTACCCCCTCATCCACCTACCCCCCCACCCACCTTTCCCCAAACCTCTCCGATGTTTTTGATTTTCAACCACCAAATAAGATCAACAATAGAAAAGTGTTAACTTATTTAGCCTTGTTGGGAAATGCTTTAGTGAAATTTCCAAATACTTTATTTCTTTAAGGGTCCCACACTTCATTTTAACCATAACAAAAATTTCTCCTCTTTACTTTCTGTAGTCTTTTTTGAGGAGAAATTTTAAAGAATTCAGAGAAATAAATGTACTCTAACCCATTCTTAGTGACTCATGATAATAATTATGAACATGAACACTCTCTGGAATGAAGCCGTGGACCCAGTTAGTTGCTTCTGCTAGAGGTATTCCCCTAAGTGTGTTCTGTGGAAGTGGCTAATTGATGTTGTTGGTCAAGAGGGCTACATGGTTAAATATGTTGGGTTATACCATTTTGTACGATTTTTCAGGTTCTTAATATGCTTGCAACGTAGAGCCCCTGCTCTGCAACAAGAGAAGCCACCGCAATGAGAAGCCCGCGCGCCACAACGAAGAGTAGCCCCCACTCACCGCAACTAGTGAAAAGTCCGTGCCCAGCAACAAAGACCCAACTCAGCCAAAAATAAATAAATAAAATAAATAAATTTATTTTTAAAAAAGTGCAACATATCAGGTTTGTTCGAATTATCATCTCTTTGATTATTCTATTTTGGTATCTTTGAGATATAGCCATAGACCAGGAATATACTTTGGATTACAAATTCCAAACTCTTAAAATTATTGCAAAGTAGAACTGGATGTCATAAACTAATTATAAATAATATAATTTCTCTTCTGTCAAAGTTAGGCTCTTGTCTTGGGAAGGGGTGGGGGCAAGTAAATGAAGAGGATAGGTATTGACTACCATGATAGACTCGAATACAATATACTTACAAGTGAGCTGTAGGCTACAACTGTGAGTCATGTTAACTATCAAGTACAATATATTCTTTTTTTCCAATCTATTCATCTTTTCAACAGAGTAACTATAATTAATAGATATTCTATATTTAAATATACTTTAAATTGTAAAATGTATAATGAATTAGACTGAATTTTTTAACTGCAAAGAACATTAGAAAAAAGAAACTATGATGTTAAATCAACAAAACTGCCACTTCAAAAATGGTCAGATATCGGCAAATTTACACGGCTCAACTGAATAACATTTTTTATGCTCCATGTGCTTTCCCTGGTTCTCTCTCACTCTTCTGTAATTCGACTTGACAGAAGGTAATGCTGTGAGGGGTCAGTTGCCCTAGCACAGTGCTCTTTCCTCATGCCACACTGTCTTAAACCAAAATGACTTGCTAAGCACAGCAAGTCATTTGAATATGCACATGAATTACAGTATCTATTCTAGGAAAATGAATAGTAAAATGACAGAATAATCATGTGAATATGTTTTAATTAACATCATCCTTTAATACACACATCTTCATGTAACTCAAATAACATGCTCATAATACCATAGCAGAATAAGAAGAGAATAGTGGGTAAAAAGATTTACAGAAAAAAAAAGAGATAGCTCTTATATAACAAATTCTGGGTTTGGGGGAAATTTGGGAAAGGTATATCTCATGCTATTTTATATCTCTTTTGCTACTTGCTATTGGGTTAGATCAAACCCAATAACTGCCATCACTTAAAGGGGAGCTCATTCGTTGCTTTTGTTTTTTCCTTTTACCCTGATTTTCCAGGTAGTATGCTTTCATAAAGGTTTGTAAATAAATTTGCTCCAGTGAGGATATATTCTAATGATCTTGTAAGTGACAGATAACTCAATGTTATAAACTCGTTTTTTTCCAGTGTTCTTTAAACTAAGAGCCACAGTATTGTAAAGAGACAAATATATAATTTGCTCTCTTAGCATCTGATGTTGGCAATGATTTCAGTTTAGAATTAGCCATTTTTATTTCCTTCAGAAAATATAATTGGCCACTTGTGCTTTTTAACTAATATGAATGAAACTGTAAATACAGCAATTTATTTTATTAAGGTCTATGGGCATTTTTCTTTTACTGAAAATGGACTTTGATTTTATTATACTAGATACAAATAACTTCTATAGCAAAAATAAAATGTTACATCCTTGATAGTCATTTGTGGAGAGAAGAGAAAATCCAGGTGCAGCTCTTCTGCAGTTTTGTGACTTTTAACTGATTTGGCTTATATTCCTTCCTACTTCTTGCATTGGGAATTCATTTCTCTGTGCACTTTGCTGTTTCTGTATACATCTCAGGGACTAGAAATACTAAACCCTCATTTCCCCACATATAACCCTTCTAGAATTTCACAGCCAGAAGTGTATTCTAACCCTGCAACTAGATATTACCTTAATTCTCATTTCCTTCTGCAGGATGTCTATATCTATATCTGTATCTGTAGCTCTCTATCTATATAACATTTTTATACCCATTTAAATATTTCTGAATTTGGAAGGAAAAGTCTTTCTTTTGCTCCCTCTGTCATGGATGAAGGCAAAGTCCCCAAACTTGTTTCAAGCTATGGAAGGCTTCTCTACCCAGCTTGGCATTCTAATATATCAGAGATCTCAGATGAACTGGCTTCATTTTTTACAGACTCTGAGATTCAAAATAATTTCTTTGAAATTCAGTAGAGAAAAAAACTAGCCACTCCCTTTCCTAAACAGCAGCATGTACCAAGTGTTAGGAAGTTACGTTGTCAGTTTATTCTTAGCCATTTTCCATGGAAATTGATAAAATTATTGAACAGTTGAATTTTTGAGCTGGGGGACCTTAGCTGTAGTATAAACTCATTTTACATATAATGAATGTGAGTTCTCTAGACATGATATAAAATGCTTAAGATCAAAGGGCTAGCTAGGCAATTAAAAAATATAGAACTTCAATAATAAAGTGGTTAAAGAAAATATTTAGATTTTGTGTCTTTTTTTTGTTTCAATGTTTTAACTCAAAAGACCAGCTGCTGGTTTGCTCTTCTGCTTGCATGGAATTGACTTGGACCTTTTGGATGGTATTTCTCCTGGGACATTGCCAAAGGTTGAAGCAACCCACAGTCTTTTCGGATAATTATCATTTTTGAAAACTTGAGTTTTCATGATCTTGCTAGTTAGTTTAAACTATGTGTGAGAATAAAATGCTAAGACAATTTATCTATATGGGGTTTCTACTTTTCTGGGATCTTTGAGAGAGTTCGATAAATAGAAAGTAGAAGATCTCCTCAGAGCTGAGTTGAGTGGGGGCCCTTGCATTCTGGTAACTATCTGCATAGCCAATCTGACCAGAAGGCTCCTGTGTTCTCAGTGTCCCTAAATCTTCAATTTATTATGTTGAACCATTTTATAATTTCTCCAAAGGATCGAATCTCTGCAATGTCAGATAGTTCCATCCAGTTACACAGTGGAAAATTTCTGGGGTCATAAGTCAAAATATTGAATCTCAAATAAATTGATGATACTTAAGAGCCTTGCCCTGTGATGTAGGAAATGATTAGGTGGAAGTGAATTAAGAGAGAAGGATGAAGAAAGCAAAATGGATGAGGTTATACCAAGCATGTACTTAAATGTTTACTGGAGGGATCCTTTTTTGGTATGCAGAGCTTTAAGTTAGGGAAAGGTCTTTTTCCATCACACAATACATTTTAAAAAGTCACCTTGTATACAGCTAAACTTTTGTTCAAACATGTCAGCAGGGAGAGTAGAGAGATATAACCAGGTGTTTCATATTATTCAAACAGTAATAAGCTTGCTGTTGAGAAATTAAACATGGACAGTCTCTTCTCCCTCATCTAAAGTCATATAGATACCCTATTTGGGTACTTCATTATTATTACTTACACTTGATACTTATGCACAGATTCCTGTATGTATCAATTCTTCTTTCATTCCCCAAATAACCATTCATTTAAACAAAAATATTCAGAACACCTGCCATGTGCCAGGTAATGGGGATATAGGATTCTATAGGTCTGAAATGGTTTCTGACCTGCCTCTCAACCCCCAAAAAATAAAGGCAAATAAGAAATGTAAGAGGAGCTTATGTTCAATCACTTAATTCAAGTCATTCAGCTTAATAACTTGGGTACATATTTGTTTCAGTGTTGGCCTTAGAAAGCATTGCTTTTTATGTCTTACCTGAAGGATCTTATCACCAGGCTGCAGCAGGTTGGATGCTGGTCCATCAGGCTGAACCCTAGTAACAAAGATACCCTATAAGTCAGAAGTAACAGAGGTTAGGATTCTATTTTCAAGAACTAGATCTACTTAAAAATTTTTTCATTCACATAGAAAACAGTGAAAACAGATTAAAAACAGTTTACACATGTGAGGTTAAAATATTATTATAGTATATTAAGCAAGGCACCACCCTCTAAATCAAGTTTAAGAAAAGCAACATTTTTACTTGCACAAAACGCTCATATTGTTTTGTTTTGTTTTTTTTTTGCGGTACGCGGGCCTCTCACTGTTGTGGCCTCTCCTGTTGCAGAGCACAGGCTCCGGACGCACAGGCTCAGCGGCCATGGCATGGAGGCCCAGCCACTCCGCGACATGTGGGATCTTCCCAGACCGGGGCATGAACCTGTGTTTTTTTTTTTGCGGTACGCGGGCCTCTCACTGTTGTGGCCTCTCCTGTTGCAGAGCACAGGCTCCGGACGCACAGGCTCAGCGGCCATGGCTCACAGGCCCAGCCACTCCGCGACATGTGGGATCTTCCCAGACCGGGGCATGAACCTGTGTACCCTGCATCTGCAGGCGGACTCTCAACCACTGCGCCACCAGGGAAGCCCTCATATTGTTTTTAAAGTGCACTTATGATTTATAAATTAATTTCATGGCATAGTCTTAATTTCTTTCTCAAATAATTTGATGTATGGTTCTAAACCATCTTTTGTGTAACTTTTGTATAACTTCTGAAGTTGTCTTAAGTTATTCCTCATTGAAAATGTCTCCTATCTGATAGGTTGCAAATTCAATGTACACTTTAAAAACCTTACTAGAATCACATATAAGACTGGTTTATTTTAATGAGTATTACTTTATATGTTACTGAGAATTTTAAAGTAAAATGAACAAATTAAACATAAGAAAATTCCAATGTATAAAGTTTGCAGCTATATAGTTACAAAATTCCTAAATTGATTTAGTTTATAAAGATGCCAAATTAATTTTACTGATCATGTACACAAAGCAAACACTTGTTGAATGTCTACCATATGCTAGGCCTTGATTGCTGGTGTTATAGAGATATACAGAATATAATTTTTGTCTTCGATGAGCTCACTATATAGTAGAAGAAAAGTCAAGAAAACCGACTATAAAACAGTGTGAGAAGTGTTATGATAGAGGTAATCAATATAATAGATTATTTAAAATGTTGCATCCAGCTTAACCTTAATGTGTTGGAGCTTCTAAGAAGAGGAGATATCTGGCACGGAATCATAAAGGACAAGTAAAAGGTATCCACACAGATAAGGAAAGATGTTCTACATGGAAGGGATAGCACATACAAAAGTGAGAGTGCCTGTTACATTCAGGAAGCTGCAAGTAGTTCTATTATGACTGCAGTGGTTGTGGAAGGGTTCGAGAGGATGTGGTTGGGAACGTGGGAGAAAATCATATCAATCCCCAAAAGTAGGTAGGGACCAGATCAAGATGGGTCTTTAATGGACATCTTTATCAGTTTGGGGAGCTACTGAAGTACTTTAAACATGATGGTGACAAGATTTTGATTAATATACTAAGAATGAACTGATGAGTGGATAAACAAAACGTGTATATCTATTCAGTGGAATATTATTTGGCATAGAAAAGAATGAAGTACTGAAAACACTGATGAACCTTGAAAACATTATGCTAAATGAAAGAAGCTAGTCACAAAAAACCACATATTGTATGATTCCATTTATATGAAATGTCAAGAAGAGGCAAACGCATAAAAATGGAAAGCAGATTAGTGTTTGCTAGGGGCTGGGAAGCAAGGGGAGTGACTGTTAATGTGTACAGATTTCTTTTTAAGGTAATAAAAGGGTTCTGGAATTAGTGGTGACGGTTGCACAACTCTGTGAATATACTAAAAACCACCTAACTGTACACTTTAAAAGGGTGAATTTTATGGTATGTGAATTATATATCAATACAGCTCTTATTGTTTTTAATTCTTGAGTATTAATAGAAGATAATATTTTAATGGCTTTGCCTGTTATTTAGAAAATTATCTCATTTACTGATCTGTAAACTTAATAACTCGCACTTAAACCCATAACTTTGTGTGTGTATGTCTTTGTAAATGGTTTAACAAACAGACCCTAACTAAAATATTTCTATGTGTTTTAATTTAGCATTTTAGATCTTTATGAAACATTAAGGATTTTGAATGATTTTTATCTTTCTGATTTTAACCTGTTATCTTTCCCATTCAAAGATGAAACTACAGTAAGTGTTAAAATATTAGAAAACTGCATAACTTTAACCAGTAATTCGACTTCTAGAACTTATGTTAGGGAAATAACTGGATAAGTATGCAACATGTATTTACTAATATGTTCATCACGGTATTATTTGTAATAATAAAAATTACAAATCACATGTAAATGTCTAATAACAGGGGATTGATTAAATAAATAAATTATGGTAAATCTATACAATAGAATGATATGTGGTCATTAAAAATGACGTCCTAGATGACAGCTATAGAAGGACACTAGTGCTTAGGGAAACAAACAAGTTATAAAACATTATGTGCGGCATAATACTATTTTTGCTGAAACGTTTAAATGTATATTTGTGTGGGAAAATATCTGGAAGAATATACTCCTAAACATTAGCAGTGGTTGTACTGGGTAATGAGACATCATATATATGTATATTTTTTTCTTTCTTTTTTCTTTTCTGTGTTTTCTAATTTTTCTACAATGATTAGGCACTAATAGCATTAAGAAAATAGTAATAAAAACTTAAACAATCTTTTAGGTTAATGGTGTCACAATTTGGTGTGATGTTCAAACAGCTGGTTACTTTGGTCAGTTCAGTTGTACAAATGGTCAGCTCAGAAGGAAAAAGAAAACTGGTTGTTTGAAAGGGACAGTTAAATAAGGCACAATGACTAATCCACCAGACCACTGAATGGCACTGGTTGTGAGAACACATATAATCCTCACAGTCATTTTCATACTGGGCACATAACTCTCCTACTCCATCAATCCAGGAGACTGTATGAGTACTCAGTTCCCCTGGTGGTCCCCCTTTTATGCTGTTGTGGTCTCTGTACAACAGGCAGAATGACACTGCATCTCTGGATGCTGAAGGCGAGGTTGTTTTGACTATTATTTTATCCCAGCAGTCAAAGTCTGTGCTACCTAGTTAATTTTGATTGCCGTTCTTCAGCTTATTGTATGGGCACAGTTTTAATAATTTTTGTATGAATCCAGACCATAGGAACTGAATTGTGGCCATCATATTGCAATGCTGAGAGGAACTGGCAACACTCCACAGCCTGACTGCTGAAAGAATACCAAAGTCATGTCTCTAGCAGGTTTAATTTCAATCATCACAAAGATCTGTGGGGTTCAACCACTGCTCTGGAGACATGCTTTGAAGCTTTCTCTTATGGTGGCCTGAGTCTTCCTAAACATTTATTGCTGTTTTCTAAAGCGTTAATATTTCTTTTCAATCAATAAGTTTTACCAACTAAGAAATTGCTACTGCCCATTGGCATAGTTTCTCTTTCTCTCTATCTCTTTCTCTCTCTCTATATATATATCCTATCAGCCAGCATATTGCCACATTAGTCAAAACAGATAGCAATGAGTGTTATGTTTGATAATGGTCTGTAGCATTCATTATTTTTGGAGGTGGAATGCTTCCCCAAAAACTGCCTGAAAAGGCCAGTGCCCTGATTTTTCACTGTATTTATGTATTACATATAAACACTGTCATATGAAAGAGACCAAATAACTCTGAACCCATTTTTGTGGTCTCTGTTATGATGAATATTGATGAGAAATATGAAAACTTTGACACTGTTTTCAAAAAGTTCATTGTAGCAGTGTGTGTGGCACTCAGTATAGGGTCTATAAACGTTATTATAATTACTGAAAGTCTGAAGGTTGAGCTACAATCCAGGGTCTTTCTTTCCAGCAAAGCCTGCAATAAGAGATTTCTGAGTCTCCCAACTGTACCAGATTTACTGTCAGAAAATTCTTCATTACTCTTAGTCTTAGAGTAGATTGAAAGGCCGACATTTGTTATCTTTACCTTGAATTCCCAACAGATAAGAGGATTTGCATCTTTGATTTAGGGAAGGGGAAGGGAAGAGGGTTGGAAAGTCCTCTATCATCTGTGGTTTCTTAGTGGTGGCTGTCAGTGATAATGGCTCCAATTATTGTTGGACTTGTGTCCCAACAAGAAGGCTTTCTGATGGTTCTTAATAACTTTTACAGGCTACTTCCTCTGGTAGCTCCAAGCCAACATCAGCTCTGTAACAATGGCTGCTAGAGTCTAGTTACTGGCTTATGGCATTTCTAAGTGTGTTTCTCTAATGTTTTGCACCTCATCACCAGCTCTTATGTTCCTTAGTGGCTTGACAGCACAGTGGTTTTCCCTTAGCACCACCTCTAGAGGGCATCTCACAAAAGAGCTAAGTATTGCAATCCTTTCCAAAGAACGCAAGTCTTTTCTCCTATCAGACACCAGTATCTGGGTGTGCTTGAGACAGACATAGACACAATGGACTCATGTATCACAGAGGGACCCCCATAGGTTTGAATCAAAGCTAATCTGGAGAGCACTGGCCGGATGCTACAAATAGGCTTGAACTTTTGTCATTTCATGTTTATTCCCCAGTTTTTAAACCAGTCTTCATATAAGTCATAAATGAAGTTTTTCCAAAAGTACCCATAATGGATTTTAAAAAGTTTTACTTTTCACAAGTAATTTTGAAAATGGATGAGTATAGAAGGTTTTTCACAGTGTTAAAATCTGACTTTGTCTTATTGGTTACCTAGTCTCTGCACCTCTGGACATAAACCTTGAAGGACTCAATGTTCCTTGAAAGTTAGTCTACAAGGCCAACATTTCACATTCTAACTTTAGAGGAGAAAGGAACTTTATATGGCTTTTTAATGATGAAGGTGAATGACTGTGACAGTCTCAGCTATTGTAAATGTAGACACCAAAATAGAACTTGTCTTAAGGGAATTACAACTTCAATTTGTGAAATATGCTTTTCTTTAAAATTCTGAAAAAACTTGGCTCTAGCTGATGCTAAGAAATTGGTTTCTAGGAAGGCCATATCTCAGATAAAAATTGCATACAATTACAATTACAATTCAGAACACATTGGTTATATATTATAGAATATGGTATCATATGCTTTCATATAATTATAAAAGTTCAAAGAGCATTTCTGGAGAAAAAACTGACCCATAAAGATAGCAAACACAACCATAGATTCAATAGCTTGCAAGGGGAAACTTTTTTTTGGCCAAATATTGGCAAATAATTTCTTTTCATGAATTGAGCAAGGTTAATATTAAGGTATGATGCAGCTCACAGAAGCAGCATTACACATACACAATAGACTGTGTTTACTTAATCCCTGTGATTATTAGAAGACACATCAAGAATAAAGGTGTTTCAATAGCTTTACTCTCTATGAGTCAAAGTGTGAAAACAAAATATTTTAAGGTTAATTGCTGAGAGACAAATCTTGAGCTTTGAACAATTTGCTACCTTAACAACTCAGGAATTTATCTGTAGCAAGTGAAGAGATTTATTCCATGACCATTAGAAACTAAAGGAGAGGGGAGAGGGAGGAAAGGAGAGAGGGAAGGAAAGGAGAGAAAGAGAAAAAAAGGAGGGCATTGGCAGCTGCATATGATGATTCAGTGTATGACTGAACTTCAGCTGACAAAACAATGAAATGTAAAATCCATAAAAAATGAACAGAAAGAAGAATGGCTTTAGAAACCTAAAAAATTTGAGCCTCAAAAGACAGAGATACAAATTATACAACTGACCAAAGTCCTCTAAAAATTTCACAAAAATCTTATGCACAGATGTTTAAAGGAATCCAAAACTCTCTTTCATTAATTTTTAAATAAAGAAATATTAAAATAAAAATCACTTAGTTGCATTTGTAAAAAATAGAACTACCATATGACCCAGCAATCCCACTACTGGGCATATACCCTGAGAAAACCATAATTCAAACAGAGACGTACCACAGTGTTCATTGCGGCACTATTTACGACAGCCAGGACACGGAAGCAATCTAAATGTCCATCGACAGATGAATGGATAAAGAAGATGTGGCACATATACACAATGGAATATTACCCAGCCATAAAAAGAAATGAAATTGAGTTATTTGTAGTGAGGTGGATGGACCTAGAGTTTGTCATACAGAGTAAGTCAGAAAGAGAAAAACAAATACCATATGCTAACACATATATATGGAATCTTAAAAAAAAATGGTACTGATGAACCTAGTGGCAGGGCAGGAATAAAGACATAGACATAGAGAATGGACTTGAGGACACAGCTAGTGGGGGAGGGGGAAGCTGGGGTGAAGTGAGAGTAGCATTGACTTACATACACTACCTAATGTAAAATAGTTAGCTAGTGGGAAGCAGCAGCATAGCACAGGGAGATCAGCTCGGTACTTTGCAATGACCTAGAGGGGTGGGATAGGGAGGATGGGAAGGAGACACAAGAGGGAGGGGATATGGGGATATACGTATGCATATGACTGATTCACTTTGTTGTACAACAGAAACTAACACAGTATTGTGAAGCAATTATACTCCAATAAGGATCTATTAAAAAAAAAATGCATTGGAGCAACAGGAGACTATTTAAACCCATAGAAATTGGCTATGTGATTACAAATATCTTAGTAACAATGTAATGGTGTGATCCTAACAGAAAAAATACACTTGCACCATTCTTTTATGTCATTGTAAAGCTTTGTTTAGTAGCCAAAAAGAAAAATGTATATAAACATATAGTTTTCAAGATACTGCCCTTATGACGATAAAAACAACCAAGAAGTAAGCAGTTTATTTCCTTTTATCTGAGATTCCTGTTAGAAATGACAAACTGACTACTAAAAAATCGACTTTTTTTTTTTTTTATAGTTTGGTGCTGATCACCAGGCACTACTCTCTTTTGGGGAATTTGAATATAGTATATACATAAGTTTTAAATGCACTGGGAAACCAAAAATTTCGAGGGATTTGCTTTATTGCAATATTCATCCTATTGCAGTGGTCTGGAAACAAATCCCAATATCTCTGAGGTATTCCTGTTAGGAATTATAATTGTAATTTTCCTTTTATTGATTGCTTCAGTATTGCAATTATTCCTTAACAGTTAAAAATCTCTGGGAGTCTGTGTATTGTTGACTGAACGTACATTTTCTTCCTGCCTATTTCTTGGTAAAATTCTTAAGCTTAAAAAAAGAATTTTCTTTCATTTGATTTTCATATTTTCATTTAAAAGTAAATGATCACACTCTTCCACATAATGTCTTTCCAGATTTCTTGCCTCTTTGGGAAAAATAGGTGAAATATTTTTCATTTCTTTTACTTTATGAATTCTTTAAAGCCTGTATTTAATATAAGACCTCAACTGGTGGTGAATATATGGATTGCTGAGCTTCATACAGTTTACTGATTTGACCAGAGTTCCTACTGGCTTTTAGTCTCAGCTTTTTTTTTCTTCTTTTAAATTAATTTTTGGCTGCGTTGGGTCTTTGTTGCTGTGCGCAAGCTTTTCTCTAGTTGCGGTGTGCAGGCTTCTAATTACGGTGGCTTCTCTTGTTGTGGAGCATGGGCTCTAGGTACGCGGGCTCAGTAGTTATGGCTCGCGGGCTCTAGAGCACAGGCTCAGTAGTTGTGTTGCACGGGCTTAGTTGCTCCATGGCATGTGGAATCTTCCCAGACCAGGGATTGAACCCGTGTTCCCTGCACTGGCGGGCAGATTCTTAACCACTGCGCCACCAGGGAAGTCCTCTTCTCAGCTTTATACATAGCATAAAATAGTAGACGCCATTAAAAAAAGAGTGGGTAACTGTAGGTGGCTGTGGCATCTCCTTCCTAGGTACTACTAAAATAGTATCAGTAATCAGCTTTCTGATTATCATCCCTGCAGTCTTCCTCAAAGCCCCTTCAGTTGTCAAATTTTTTGACACTATCTACAACACTTCAAAATAATGGATTGAAAAGTGAAGAATTCAGTCAAAGCTTTTTTGTCACTTATGCTAAAATAAGGTTTTTAAAGTGAAAAATTATTGTACTGTAAACTACATTCAGTCAAACTATGATTCTTTTAGATAAAATATGGTTTTATGTAGAGTAGACCATACTAGAAGTATTGCTTAGAGCTGGTGGTGAAATCAGGAGGTCAAAAAGGCCAATGACCAATGTCCAGAGGACACTCTAGTTGTGGATTCCTGACACATTGACTGACAAAGTGGCTCTTAGGCCACGGCTGCGCATTGGCAGTGTGGGGTAGAGTGAAAAGGGAGGTTTTTTCCCCTCACTTTTTAGTCTCTGTATTTCTATATTATTTGAATTTTTATAGTGAGAGTGTTTTCATTTCTTACCTGCATAATTATTTTAAGAGATATAAGTTAAAGAAAAAAGATGTTGCAGTTGTACACATCTGAGACTAAGAACATATTATGATTTTAAAGGATGATTATGTCGATTATGTTGAGAATGCCTTAGTTCACAATCATTAGGATGTACCTAAGTAAAAGTGGTTCTCGATTCTCTGTCTCTTTCACCACTCTCACATTATGGCTCAGAGATGGACACCTTCAGAGAACTGAAGCTGCCCCAGCTGGTGTGTGCAAGTCATACAAAACCCAACATATCGTAGGGTCTTCTTGCAGTATAGGAATAAGCAAATCTTGTACCTTAGTCTACATATCCTACTAAATTAGTCACAGAGTCAAGGTGGAAACATTTTTTTTGAAGTAGAGGATAGGATGAATGTATGATTTTTCTCTCTTAATAAACACACAGACCTTGGTATACCTCAACAAGCAAAGAAAAACACAAATTTAAGATATGATTTTTCTTTAATCACTTTACTGTTTACTCCAACATTTCCTATTTTCTATTAATAAATGTTCTTGGAGGTTAAATGATAGTGCCTTGTTATGGGAATGTGGTTTGTGTATGGTAATGGGGTTTGATCCAGTAGGTTTCAAAAATGGGAAATAATTTCTACTGCATTATACTTAAAAAATAGAATTGGTTACTAAGATCATGTATAGCTATATTAATTATATTGTAAGGATGATTGCAATTAAATAAATGCATATTTGTAATTTTGTACCTTATACAGTAGTCATAAACTGTTACTACTTGTTTACTGCTTAATGTAACTCTGAATTTATTAACAATATATATTTTAAAAATATATACACTCACATATATATATACATGTTTTAAAATAACACAGTCTAAATTCTGATCTAGTAGTCCAACTTTCCAGCATAGTTCTAACACCTTCAGGTTAACTTGGTGTCTGGAAATCTATTCTCATCTGTTTATGGTTTTCCTTCAACTCATTCAAAGGATCTTAGGGAGGATTTAAGGATTTAAGTTGGAACTTACAGAAGTTGAGAATCAACTCTTTGAGTTCTCATGATTTCCTTCACACACCCAAAAGAGAAAAATGACACAATAAAAGTATTTTGCAGTTACTTGGGTTTCCTTCTCAGTTGTCTTTGGTTTCTCCAATCTTACCTATTGTTACCTAAATTTTTTTCCCATCTAAGTGTGTTGCCTCCAAACTTCCCGCTTCTTCTGATCAATATCATTTTCTAAACCACTTTCTTTCGCTGCCAAAGAACATAGATTATTCTACCTATAGGAATCCTATTAATAGGAGATTGCAAAGACTGCATTTCTATCAATATTTCTGAATAGATTCAGGTTTTTTTTTTCAACATATAAGAAAGAACAGAAGAGGCAAAAATGCATTTTTTATTAAAAAAATTCTTGCTTTTAAAGTCCTCAAACAACCAAGTGGCATTATGAACCTCAAACTGCAGTGTGACTAAGATGCAGCTGAAGTAATTGTGTTGTAAAATAATTTGTTTGTTATTTATTTTTAAAAATTCAGTTTTATATGTAAATTATATACATTTATATTATAACTATTCCTTGCTCCTGAATGTTACTTTCACATAACTAATAGATTCTCCAAATTACTTTGCATTACATAATCGCTTGAAGTAGAATTAAAGATGGGACAGATATATAAATTATATTATAAAATTAATTTATAAATATATAAAATAAATCACGTTTGTCTAGGAGTTGTACAAAATGAAGGAAATATTATATGTAATTTAATGTTTATGTAGTAAATATAAATCATATGCTGTGTGGAGTTCTAGACAAATGTGTTTGCTATTCCTGATTTTTATATCCATGGAGATTACATGACAAGGTATAGACATAGGGTATGCACCTTTTTCATAAGTCAAGAGCATATCTTTTGCAACTTTTTATTTATGAATCACCCAGTGTCATGAGGCTGAACAAACCCAGAAAATTATTCTTCTGCATTTTCGAATTTGCTACTGCCAAGCATGCCTCTGGGTATTGTTATCCCCAGGTAAAGATATCAAATAAATGCTTTGGATCTGCACATCTAACCTTTCTTCTCTTCGTAATATTAATCATATAAAAACTTTTATTTGATGCAATACTCGTCTCCACACAAATTTTCTTCTAGGGGTGGAAGGTGGGATGTAAATAGGAGGGAGGCTGTTTGGCATCTGGAATCAATTTTTTAGAATTTATGTAGAATTAAATATAGTAATTTATTCTGAAATTCCAGAACATTTATTTAGAGTTTATTGGTGATTATAGTATTTTACATTTGCCATGCCTATAATATTCTTCCTTGGTTTGGGGTTTTACCTGTACCATGGGCAAATTAAGGCATTAAAAAAAAAAAAAAAAAGGATTGTTTCTTCTATCATTTATGTGTGTACATGCCAATTGCCCAAATCAGTGGAAATATGGGTAGGCTCTCTGGCATCTGCTCAGCATGAGTGTTTATGATAAAACTGCGGAGAATAAGTGATTCTTTGGTCCCAATGTCCTAGTATGTATATTTCCTGATATCAAGTGATTTGAGTATATTCATAATACAGCTTCCATTTTGATCCTGTGACTAGGTGATTGTTCATGACATTGTTCAGTGCTGTACCTTTACAGTATATAGAGAAAGAGGCTATGAGTTCTTGTTAATATCTTTAAACTCCAGAAGCTTAGTCCTTCCTTCTAAAATGAGGTAAGGAGGGATATCAGTCCCTGAATGATGAACTGTGTGAATACATCATTAAAAATTCATTTATTTTCAGAGTCTCGGGCTGCCTTATGAAGTCACACTGCCTTAGTCAGTCATCCACTAATCTAGTCTCTTCTTCCTAACAACATCTCGTGGAAACTGTATTGGTATATTACTTAAATTTTGTAATCATGAATTATTATTTTATGAACATTTAAATATAGTTATATAAATGCTTAGCAATCTAAGGTATACAGTATGCTTCTAATTATCTAAGTTCAATAGAGAATACATGCTGACTTCCAAGGACTTGAAGCAAATATCTAGACTATAACTAATTGCAGTGTTCTGTAACACTTTCAGTATTAGATTATTATGTTAGTCTCAACTCTACAGGGTATAAATTTGTCATGTGGCCCTTCGGCTAAGTGGTATTTGCAGATAGAGGTATGCATCATAGTGCTTGTTAAGAGAAAAGGATTTGGAATCAGATCAATTTGGGTTCAAATCTTATCTGCCACAGGTCAGCTAAATGACCTTGGGCAAGTTAATTAACCACTTCGGGCCTCAACAAAATGGGGAATAATAATACTCAACTAACACAAGTTGCTAAGATCAGATAAGTTCATGTATCTAAAGAGCCTAATACAGTGACTAGCACATTACAGATACTCAGTAAAAGTCTATACTTTTATTATTATCATCAGATTTGTTGAATCAAAATCTTTTATCTCTCTGGAGCATCATGTCATCTTGACAGCAATGTTTTTCTATAATAATAAACCAGATAATGGCTCCATCCAGTTCACAGGGGGGGCAAAGGCAAGCATTATATGAAGGCTTTTTCATCTGATTTTATACAGTTTTCTCTTTCCAAGTATGTAAAAGCAGTTTTCACCTGGTAGTGAACCCAAAATAATGAACTCCATGATGAGTGAGTTGGGTTGTTCAACTACTAAACACTGTTCTGACAATGATATGAACTGCAGGACTAATTGTACTCCATCCGTTTAACTTAAGGAGACCATAATCAGACTACCTTGGCGTCTTCGAGAAGAGTTAAATTTGCAAGACCAGATGATGTTCTAAGCTCTCAAAGTCTGGTACAAAACAGTCTTTATATCTTAATCCTCAATTCTCCCTAAAGCCTCAGTTACCTTTTGGGCTGTACCAAGAGTTTTTCTGCAATAGTCTCACACTGCCGCAGAACCTAAATTGGAACTTCTGCCAGACTGAACAACACAACTCACTTTTGTCCCAGTTTCATACTCTCAGCCTTTAGGGATGATTGCTTCATGCTTTTCCTATCTGGTTGTAAACCAGGTAATCAGTTTGGATGCTATTTCACTTTAGTCCTTGGCATTTGGCTGAAACAGTGGCTCCTAGCAATCATAATGAAGAGAATGGAACAAATTTGTTGGCTATTTTAGTACAGAAAGTCTTCAATGACTCTAAGACATTCAGATATCTTGGCTACTTAGAAGTTTGAGTGTCATTACAAAACACTTAAACATTAATGAACAGTAGGTAAAATAATATAGTATGCTCGAAAGACTGCTTCTAACCCATGACTTGTTTATTGGGAGGGGGTATGTATCATATTAAAGTTTAAGCTTTTGCATGACTAGAACTCCTTATAAAGAAAGCATCAATCTCTGACCCAGGTTGAATTAAAACATCTGTTTATTTTGGTTCTCCTCACCCCTCCTCACAGATGTAAATTAGCCAATTTATGATAAAATTGTCCTTCAACATTGGAGAGAAGAGTATTTTTAAAGTTCATTTTCATTTTCTTACTGTTTGATATTTTTAGGTTGATATAGGCACTGGATTCCACTCTAAATTTTATGCAACCTCTACAAGAATGGGGCACCAGGGATAAAAAAATGCAACTGAATTTCCTCGAGATTAATCCCTTTCCTTGTGAGTGGATTAAATTCTTATAGAAATTGTCAGAGCCAATGTCTTTAGATCACCTCAACACTTTTAACTAAGTATCTACCATATGTTTGGTGCGGTCAATAAATTAAGAGCAGTCTGAGTCTTCTGTAGATTTGGAACTTTTAATTATTCCGATCAAGTTTGCTGTAATAGAGATTCACTTTTCAGATTTTAAGTGTTTTAGAAAGTTATCAGGCAAAGAAAAGTGCTTTTGAGGGGAATCTTTCAATGGATAGATTATATAATTCAAGCTCTATATCTGTTGCATTTAACCAAAAGAGAAATTATAAGATCATAGAAATAGTTCAGTCTCACTAGAGTCATCAAAATGTTACAATGAAAAATTAAATGAATAGTTATAAAGTGTTCATATTTCATCACAGTGGAAGAATCACAGGCAATGATTTGAAAGCCTCACACCTGCTATCCCATTCAGTTGAAAATAAAAGCAGAAAAGTAACAGCATTCAGACATCTTGACTATTTAGCAACTTGTGCATCTTTAATTGAAAAATATCTATTACCCTGTGCCTTCCAAAAATATAGTGAAAAGATATATCTGCTGGTGAGATAGGAGAGGAAAACATGTCTTTTGAATTTCAACTATCTTATGAATGATAAGGTTGTTACCTTTTCATTGAAAGAACTTATGGAAGAGATGTAAAACCAGAGACAAAAAGAGGGGTCAAGATGAATGAGACAATGATTTGAGGCTTTTAAAAATACCAACATATGTTTCTGATAATTTTGACTTTTCATGCTTTTTGTCTTAAGATATATTAATAATTTATTAAAATTCAGTAAACACTTGGTCCTACTAAGCCATGAATATTTAAATTCTACTAAATCAATGATTATCCTCAACATCATTTCAAAAAGGAAATGTAGTAGTTACTTATACACAGACATTTCTAACTGGAATTTCCCTAATTATATAGGGTTGCTTCATATACATTCCTTATATATGAATACCTGCTCCAATCTGTCAACCAAAGAAACTCTTATCTATGGCCACTGGGGATTTCTTTCTACTCCTTTCCATCCAAATAGTCCAACCTCTTTCTTTCTTCTTCTTCAGAAAGGAAAGGAAAAGGGCATAACTAATGGTAGGAAACAAAAAGACTGGGAAGAAGTAGAGGAAAATAAGGGATTAAAGGCTATGGAAATCTCCAAAGTAGGGGCATCCAAATTTTTTCAGAAATAGGTCTTTAATCAGAAACTGATGTGTGGGTGATTTTTACAATAGTGGTAAATTGAAAGGATCTGCACCACCTTGTGACTCAAAGGTTGAGAGCCTGAGGAGGTTTTATTCATATCTAATTTCTGTCTTTCTTCATCATCCCAAAGTCTTATGATGTCACTTAATGCAATTAAATTTGATGAGGTCAAAAGCAGACAGTTTCAATGATCATCAAATTATAATTACTAATTGTTTAAAAGCTGAGAGTATTAAACCCTGATGGCAGAAGGCAGGTTACATAGCTCAGGGTACATTTTTTTGCTTAAAAAAGTCAAGTGGTCCACAATGGGATCAGACAGGCCAGATGTGAACATATGCAGCATGGTGGATATTCAGCAACGTTTGAGGTTAGAGTTGGGGGTGGTGGTGAACATTTACCCATGATTTGACAGACAGGGGTGAGCATAAGAGGATGACCTGATTCCTCTGCCATGGCTAACACTGATTTTCTCACAGAATATTTGTTTCCCATGGTCTTTCAGTTCTACAATTCTATTAGTGAAATACTTTACAAACATGATGGATTAAAGAGATGGCAATCAGCTAGCCCTGGCGTTGAATCATTATTTATTCATTCTGTTACTATGAGAAAACTTTTACCCAAATCAGTGATCCACAAATAAAATTTTGGAAAAAACTTGTTAGAAATTGCCTATATAGCTTCCTTTATAAATATATACAACTGTGAACAAAACAAAAAGCAAAAAACAAGCCACTTCCTTTTCAGAGAGAATGCTTAAATTTATTTTTTCTCATTCATAGGATTTGTCAAGCACTGTAGTGAATTCTTTTTTCCCTTTTCTAATTGGCTTCATAGTTAGCCAGCTTATTAAAGCACAGTAAAACCAAAAATTGAAAAAAGTTTTTTTGCTGCAGTAGAATATAGTGTTTTTCTAATTAAAATTGCCAATAAGAAATTCAGTTCTTACCTTGTCAGAAGGTTTAAATGGATTTCCTTGTCCACTAATTCCACCACTGATACTAAATCCAAGGCCAGGATTCTTTTCTATTCTCACACAAAACTATGCAAAAAAGATATAAAAAGATAATCAAATACATATAAAAGCTAAATATCTTCAAATAACTGTATCTCAATAGAAAATAATCACATTTCACTTAAGTTCTCAGGGTTAGCCTATGTTAACTTGGTATATAAAAGACAGTATAAACTCTGACAAAGTAGTGTTTCTATAAGCATCAGTTATAAATGGAACTAACAAAATTACCTGAACAAGCAGACGTGAGTAAATATTTATTCGTTACCTGTGCAGGACTAAATTTTGATTAGCAGTTTTTAAAACTTAGAAAAAAAAGATTGTACATTATTTTAATTATCTACTTTAAATGTACATATAGTCTGACTAATTAGAAAGGACTGTATGAATAAGTGAAAGAAAATTTGCAAATGTAGAGTGAGGGAAAAGATGGCTATTTGATTAATTATTTGATTAATTATTTACACATCTTTATTGGAGTATAATTGCTTTACAATGTTGTGTTAGTTTCTGCTGTATAACAAAGTGAATCAGCTATATGTATACATATATCCCCATATCCCCTCCCTCTTCCATCTCCCTCCCTCCCACTCTCCCTAGCCCACCCCTCTAGGGGGTCACAAAGCACTGAGCTGATCTCCCTGAGCTATGCAGCTGCTTCCCATTAGCTAGCTTCCCATTAGCTAACTATTTTACATATGGTAGTGTATATATGTCAATGCTACTCTCTCACTTCGCTCCAGCTTACCCTTCCTGCTCCCTGTGTCCTCAAGTCCATTGTCTATGTCTGCATCTTTATTCCTGTCCTTCCCCTAGGTTCGTCAGAACCAATTTTTTTTTTAGATTACATATGTATGTGTTAGCATACGGTATTTGTTTTTCTCTTCCTGACTTACTTCACTCTGTATGACAGACTCTAGGTCCATCCACCTCACTACAAATAACTCAATTTCATTTCTTTTTATGGCTAAGTAATATTCTGTTGAATATATGTGCCACATCTTTATCCATTCATCTGTTGATGGACACTTAGGTTTCTTCCATGTCCTGGCTATTGTATATAGTGCTACAATGAACATTGTGGTACATATGGTTTTCTCTGGGTATATGCCCAGTAGTGGGATTGCTGGGTCATATGGTAGTTCTATTGTTAGTTTTGTAAGGAACCTCCATACTGTTGTCCATAGTGGCTGTATTGATTTACATTCCCACCAATAGTGCAAGAAGGTTCCCTTTTCTCCACACCCTCTCCAGCATTTATTGTTTGTAGATTTTTTGATGATGGCCATTCTGACTGGTGTGAGATGATATCTCATTGTAGTTTTGATTTGCATTTCTCTAATGATTAATGATGTTGAGCATTCTTTCATGTGTTTGTTGGCAATCTCTATATCTTCTTTGGAGAAATGTTGATTTAGGTCTTCTGTTCATTTTTGGATTGGGTTTTTTGTTTTTTTGAAATTGAGCTGCATGAGCTGCTTGTAAATTTTGGAGATTAATCCTTTGTCAGTTGCTTCATTTGCAAATATTTTCTCCCATTCTGAGGGTTGTCTTTTCGTCTTGTTTATGGTTTCCTTTGCTGTACAAAAGCTTTTAAGTTTCATTAGGTCCCATTGTTTATTTTTGTTTTTATTTCCATTTCTCTAGGAGGTGGGTCAAAAAGGATCTTGCTGTGATTTATGTCATAGAGTGTTCTGCCTATGTTTTCCTCTAAGAGTTTGATAGTGTCTGGCCTTACATTTAGGTCTTTCATCCATTTTGAGTTTATTTTTGTGTATAGTATTAGGAAGTGTTCTAGTATTAGGAAGTGTTCTAATTTCATTCTTTTACATGTAGCTGCCCAGTTTTCCCAGCACCACTTATTGAAGAGGCTGTCTTTTCTCCACTGTATATTCTTGCCTCCTTTATCAAAGACAAGGTGACCATATGTGTGTGGGTTTATCTCTGGGCTTTCTACCCTGTTCCATTGATCTATATTTCTGTTTTTGTGCCAGTGCCATAGTGTCTTGATTACTGTAGCTTTGCAGTATAGTCTGAAGCCTGGGAGTCTGATTCCTCCAGCTTCATTTTTCTTTCCCAAGATTGCTTTGGCTCTTCGGGGTCTTTTTTGTTTCCACACAAATTGTAAGTTTTTGCTCTAGTTCTGTGAAAAATGACATTGGGAGTTTGATAGGGATTGCATTGAACCTGTAGATTGCTTTGGGTAGTAGAGTCATTTTCACAATATTGATTCTTCCAATCCAAGAACATGGTATATCTCTCCATCTGTTTGTATCGTCTTTAATTTCTTTCATCAATGTCTTATAGTTTTCTGCATACAGGTCTTTTGCCTCCTTAGGTAGGTTTATTCCTAGGTATTTTATTCTTTTTGTTGCAGTGGTAAATGGGAGTGTTTCCTTAGTTTCTCTTTCAGATTTTTTGTCATTAGTGTATAAGAATGCAAGAGATTTTTTTTTTTTTATAAATTTATTTATTTATCTTTAAATTTTTGGCTGTTATGGGTCTTTGTTGCTGTGTGTGGGCTTTCTCTAGTTGTGGTGAGCAGGGCTACTCTTTGTTGCGGTGTGTGGGCTTCTCGTGGTTGTGGCTGCTCTTGTTGTGCAGCATGGGCTCTAGGCACACAGGCTTCAATAGCTGTGGCACATGGGCTCAGTAGTTGTGGCTTGCGGGCCCTAGAGCTGAAGCTCAGTAGTTGTGGCGCATGGGCTTATTTGCTCCATGGCATGTGGGAATTCCTGGGCCATGGCTCGAACCTGTGTCCCGTGCATTGGTAGGCAGATTCTTAACCACTGTGCCACCAGAGAAGCCCAAATGTAAGAGATTTCTGTGCAGTAATTTTGTATCCCGCTGCTTTACCAAATTCATTGATTAACTCTGTAGCTTTCTGGTAGCATCTTTAGGATTCTCTATGTATAGTATCACATCATCTGCAAACAGTGACAGCTTTACTTCTTCTTTTCCGATTTGGATTCCTTTTATTTCCTTTTCTTCTCTGATTGCTGTGGCTAAAACTTCCAAAACTATGTTGAATAAGAGTGGTGACAGTGGGCAACCTTGTCTTGTTCCTGATCTTAGTGGAAATGGTTTCAGTTTTTCACCATTGAGAACGATGTTGGCTGTGGGTTTGTCATATATGGCCTTTATTATGTTCAGGTAATTTCCCTCTATGCCTACTTTCTGGAGAGTTTTTATCATAAATAGGTGTTGAATTTTGTCAAAAGCTTTCTCTGCATCTGTTGAGATTATTCTATGGTTTTTATCCTTCAGTTTGTTAATATGGTGTATCACATTGATTGATTTGCATATATTGAAGAATCCTTGCATTCCTGGGATAAACCCCATTGATCATAGTGTATGATCCTTTTAATGTGCTGTTGGATTCCGTTTGCTAGTATTTTGTTGAGGGATTTTTGCATCTATGTTCATCAGTGATATTGGCCTGTAGTTTTCTTTCTTTGTGACATCCTTGTCTGGTTTTGGTATCAAGGTGATGGTGGCCTCGTAGAATGAGTTTGGGAGTGTTCCTCCCTCTGCTATATTTTGGAAGAGTTTGAGAAGGATAGGTGTTAGCTCTTCTCTAAATGTTTGATAGAATTCGCCTGTGAAGCCATCTGGTCCTGGGCTTTTGTTTGTTGGAAGATTTTTAATCACAGTAGTTTTCTTTTTTTATGACATATTTGTTTGGTTTTGGCATCAGGGTGATGGTGGCCTTGTAGAACGAGTTTGGAGGTGTTCCTCCCTCTGCTAATATTTTGGAAGAGTTTGAGAAGGATAGGTGTTAGCTCTTCTCTAAATGATAGATTTCGCCTGTGAAGCCATCTGGTCCTGGGGTTTTGTTTGTTGGATGATTTTTAATCACAGTCTCAATTTCAGTGCTTGTGATTGGTCGGTTTATATTTTCTATTTCTTCCTGGTTCAGTCTTGGAAGGTTGTTTTTTTCTAAGAATTTGTACATTTCTTCCAGGTTGTCCATTTTATTGGCATAGAGTTGCTTGTAGTAATCTCTTATGATCCTTTGTATTTCTGCAGTGCCAGTTGTTACTCCTCCATTTTTATTTCTAATTCTGTTGATTTGAGTTTTCTCACTTTTTTTCTTGATGAGTCTGGCTAATGGTTCATCAATTTTCTTTATCTTCTCAAAGAACCAGCTATTAGTTTTATTGATCTTTGTTATCATTTCCTTCTTTTCTTTTTCATTTATTTCTGACCTGATCTTTATGATTTCTTTCCTTCTGCTAACTTTGGGGTTTTTTTTGTTCTTCTTTCTCTAATTGCTTTAGGTGTAAGTTAGGTTGTTTATTTGAGATGTTTCTTGTTTCTTGAGGTAGGAATGTATTGCTATATACTTCCCTCTTAGAACTGCTTCTGCTGCATCCCATAGGTTTTGGGTAGTCGTGTTTTCATTGTCATTTTTTTTTAAGGTATTTTTTTATTTCCTCTTTGATTTCTTGGTTATTTAGTAGCATATTAGTGTTTGTACTTTTTACAGTTTTTTTTTCCCCTATAATTAGTATCTAGTCTCCATAGCATTGTGGTCAGAAAAGATACTTTATACGATTTCAATTTTAGTAAATTTACCAAGGCTTGATTTGTGACCCAATATATCATCTATCCTGGAGAATGCTCCATGAGCACTTGAGATGAAAGTGTATTCTGTTGTTTTTGGATGGAATGTCCTATAAATATCAATTAAGTCCATCTTGTCAATTAAGTCCATCTTGTCATTTAAAGCTTGTGTTTCCTTATTTATTTTCATTTTGGATGATCTGTCCGTTGGTGAAAGTGGGGTGTTAAAGTCCCCTACTATGATTGTGTTACTGTCGATTTCCCCTTTTATGGCTGTTAGCATTTGACTTATGTATTGAGATGCTTCTATGTTGGGTGCATGTTTACAATTGTTATATCTTCTTCCTGGATTGATCCCTTGATCATTATGTAGTATAGTTCTTTGTCTCTTGTAATAGTCTTTATTTTAAAGTCTATTTTTTCTGATATGAGAATTGTTACTCCAGCTTTCTTTTGATTTCTATTTTCATGGAATATTTTTTCCATCCCCTCATTTTCAGTCTGTATGTGTCCCTAGGTCTGAAGTGGGTCTCTTGTACACAGCATATATATGGGTCTTGTTTTTGTATCCATTCAACCAGTCTATGTCTTTTGGTTGGAGCATTTAATCCATTTACATTTAAGGTAATTATCAATATGTATGTTCCAATTACCATTTTCTTAATTGTTTTGGGTTCGTTATTGTAGGTCTTTTCCTTCTCTTGTGTTTCCTGCCTAGAGAAGGTCCTTTAACATTTGTTGTAAAGCTGGTTTGGTGGTGCTGAATTCTCTTAACTTATGCTTGTCTGTAAAGCTTTTCTCTCTTGAATCTGAATGAGATCCTTGCTGGGTAGAGTAATCTTGGTTGTAGGTTTTTCCCTTTCATCACTTTGAATATGTCCTGCCACTCCCTTCTGGTTTCCAGAGTTTTTGCTGAAAGATCAGCTGTTAACCTTACAGGGATTCCCTTGTATGTTATTTGTTGCTTTTCCCTTGCTGCTTTTAATATTTTTCTTTGTATTTAATTTTTGATAGTTTGATTAATGTGTCTTGGCATGTTTCTCCTTGGATTTATCCTGTGTGGGACTCTGCGCTTCCTGGACTTGATTAACTATTTCCTTTCCCATGTTAGGGAAGTTTTCAACTATAATCTCCTCAAATATTTTCTCAGAAACTTTCTTTTCCTCTTCTTCTGGGACCTCTATAATTCGAATGTTGGTGCATTTATGGTAGTTATTTCCACTATTTTTTCTTCCAGGTCACTTATCCTTTCTTCTGCTTCAGTTATTCTGCTATTGATTCCTTCTAGAGAGTTTTTAATTTCATTTATTTTGTTGTTCATCATTGTTTGTTTGCTCTTTAGTTCTTCTAGGTCCTTCTTAATCATTTCTTGTATTTTCTCCATTCTATTTCCAAGACTTTGGATCATCTTTACTATCATTACTCTGATTTTTTTTCAGGTAGACTGTCTACTTCCTCTTCATTTGTTTGGTCTGGTGGGGTTTTACCTTGTTCCTTCAACTGCTGCATGTTTCTCTGTCTTCTCATTTTGTTTAACTTACTGTGTTTGGGACCTCCTTTTTGCAGGCTGCAGGTTCGTAATTCCCATTGTTTTTGGTGTCTGCCCCCAGTGGGTGAGGTTTGGTTCAGTGACTTGTGTAGGATTCCTGGTGGAGGGGACTGGTGCCTGTGTTCAGGTGGGTGGGGCTGGATCATGTCTTTCTGGTGGGTAGGGCTGCATCTGGTGGTATGTTTTGGGGTGTCTGTGAACTTAGTATCATTTTAGGCAGACTTTTCTGCTAATGGGTGGGGTTGTGTTCCTGTCTTGCCAGTTGTTTGGCATGGGGCACCCAGCACTGGAGCTTGCTGGCCATTGGTTGGAGCTGGGTCTTAATGTTGAGACAGAGATCTCTGGGAGTGCTCTTGCCGATTGATATTACATGGGGCTGGGAGGTCTCTGGTGGTCCAGTGTCCTGAACTTGGCTCTCTCATCTTAGAGGCTCAGGCCTGACATCCGGCCAGAGCACCAAGACCCTGTCAGCCACATGGCTAGGTACGTGGGGATTTTCTTGCCTTTTGGGAAGTCTGAGGTCTTCTGCCAGTGTTCAGTAGGTGTTCTGTAGTTGTTCCACATGTAGATATATTTTTGATGTGTTTGTGGGAAGGAGGGTGATCTCTACCTCTTACTCCTCTGACATCTTGAAGGTCCCCTGATGGCTATTTAATTTAAATCAGTTGTTACTGCTTTCTAGGAGAGTAGAATATTTCATCTTCTCGGTAGATAATTCTATTGTTTAGACATAGCAGGGGTTTTATTGGGTTGGCCAAAAAGTTCATTTTGTTTTTCCGTAAGATCTTAACAGAAAAACCCAAATGAACTTTTTGGCCAGCCCAATAGTTTGAGAAAGGGGAGAAGTTTTATCCACAGTTAGAGTGAAGGTGAAACAAAAGAAGAAAGAAATACTCAATAAAAAGAGTTTTGGGTTTTGGCAGCAGCTCCTGAAGAGGCAGTTACAAGTGTTAGAGGAAAGAGGAAAACACTGTAAGAAAGAGAGAGGTCAAAAATATGGAGAAATTGTAACAAGGAAGAGTCAATAAATATTTAGGACTGTGAAGGCTAATATTCCAATATTCTGTGCTCTATTACCTCCCCAAACCCCAAATCATCAATGAAATCTGTTAAACATCAGAGCCTTATGCTTTGCAGTACTGTTGGGAAATGATAGCATTAGGAGTAGGTCCACCTTGGGGTAAGGTTGGAGTAAAGATAACAGCTTTTATAAGAATTTTTACAGGGACTTCCCTGGTGGTCCAGTGGTTGGGACTCTGTGCCTCCACTGCAGGGGGCACAGCTTTGATCCCTGGTTGGGGAACTAGGATCTTGGATGCCACATGGAGTGGCAAAAAAAAAAACAAAAAACAACAAAAAAAGAATTGATTCAAGGAACATAGATCAAGACCTCAGCAGAAGGGAAATCAGTGTTAGGAATGACCTAGAGAAACTATAATAAACCTAGGAATTCTTGATGATCCTGAGCTGGGGATGTGAATGTGTGGGCTGTGGGGAAAATGCTAGTTTTCCATGTAAAGTGGGACGGGGTGACCCCAGATAACTGAAGGACTTGGCACCCCAGAGGTAGCATACACTTTGGTTACACAAAGGGAAAAAAACAACTTTTATAACTTTTAAGTAAAGAATGAGTATTGGAACTAGGGTGAACCAAGTATTACCAGAGATTAGCAGGCCAAAGATTATCAATAAAGAGTTAAGAAAAAAATCTAAAGAAATACATTAGCATATATTTTGTATTTATATAAATATATATTGGAAATGTTCTTAAAGATGATTGGAAACATTTGCTTTTTTAAGTAGCTCAACGTTTTCCCCAGCAACATTGCTTAGCCTATTAATTTGCTTATGGGAAAATGCAAATGCCCCAAATGTTCTCTACATCTTTATTTTTAAGGTACCTTCAATACTTACCTCTTAGATAGTTCAAGGCAAACTTGAGTCCTATTCCTGACTTAATTAGCATATATTGCGAGTCGATGGGAGCTGGATCAATTAGGTTTGGCCATTTAATAGGACTGTCCTTAATTCAGTCATATTCTTTAATAGTAAACATAATGTTTATTACATAGTTCACTTGCAACACAAGGACCAAAAACTATCCACTAATGTGATTTTTATGATAGAGTCATTAATGAACAGTTTCTAAATGATGAGTAACTGCAATTACCATAAATACTCTCCTATATTTTTATTTTAAAGAATGGTTTAATTACAACTTTTCCTTTAATTGATCTAGATTTGTTAAAACTAGTTATCATAGGGTGGTAGAAACTACAGTTTCTAACAGTTTTGTATTTATATGGCTCACAGTCTGTGGATCTGAACATATAATAGCTTGATTAGCTAGAAGGAATACTTTAGCTTTATTCATCACACCAGTTCACCTTGTAGTCCTTTTTTTGTTATTAGTGGTTAATTAGAAAATGAGAAGAAAGGAACTAATACTATTTAAACATTTTATTTTTGCTTTTCCCATATATCTGTGCATTTCCAATTAAATTATTTAAAATTTGGGCTATATCTTTCTAATGTGAAAATTTTATATTGTATAACATAATATGTGGAAGGTGTACACTTTGGGCTTTCTCCAGACCACTATAAAAACTGAAAGGAAACATATGCAACAGATTTTATTTACAAAGTAAATTGCTGAGGGTACTTTCTAGTCATTCTCTTTCAAGGTAGTGACTATATCTATTTTATATTATTGTCAATCTGGAAGGAACTAAAAAATCTTAGGAAAACAAATTTCATATGTGCCAAGTATCTGAAGAACTGCTTCAATATATTTTTCAATAATAGAAATAATAAAGATGACACTGTGGTTTTATAAATATGACAAACAACCACAAATTCTGATCTGAAGCTAGGGTCCCCTTGGGCACGCTATGGTATGGCTAATAGGTTGTGTTGGGACTGCTATGTTCCATAAAGCATGTCAGACCGAGTATTCATCTCACACGGAAGGAGTTCCACCTGTCTGCTAAGGCCCAAAGGGGCCATAAAATGTAAGAGGAGGGAATGCCTCACAGCCAAGAAATAGTCTGAAACTAAAAGGGTTTAGCAAAGAGGAAATGCAGTGTTCTAGAAAAATGTCAGATCTAGGAGGCTAATAAATAGCTTATTCAATGAAAATCAGCTTTTCTATTTTTATTAAGTTATTGATATCAATGAGTGAAATTGCTGGCTGAAGATAACAGCAACATTTTGGCAGGAAATGGTGCATTTTCTTCTTTCAGAATCTGCTTTCATCATTTGACTACTTGATATTTCTGGTTTGTGTTAATCTTGCTGTAATTAAAACACTGGGTCATAACTTGGAGAGGCCCATGACAAAATGGATTGTAATGAAGCAGTGAGGCTCTGTGAAGTCGTAATGTATAATCTCTGGAAGGCAGTGATCTCATTTGGTCTTGCAATGCTCTAAAACCTAGTAGCAAGAACAAAGGAAATACGTGTGTGTGGGTGTGTTGGTGGGCACATGTGTGTGAGGTGTAATTCAGGATTAGAGAATTGCATTGCAGAAAGATACCTGGTGATGCTGTAATTAACGTGCTTCCTATGCTTTGTTCTAGTGACCATTCTCTTTCCTAGCAGTATGTATTATGAAGCTTTTAGTGGATACCTGCTGTTTTTGCTGCTCAAGATCCATTCATTCTTTGTCTGGCAGTTATAACCTCAAATTCTCTTTGAAAACCACCCAGTCACAAAAATCTTCATATGTCATATGATCTCATTTATATGAAATGTCCAGAATAGACAAATGTATAGAGATACAATGTAGATGAATGATTGTCTAGGGCTGGGGGCAGAATAGAGGGCAGGGAGTATGGAAGATGACTGTTAATGGGTACAAGGTTTCTTTTTGGAATTATGAAAATGTTTAAAAATTAGATTATGGTGATGGTGGTACAACTGTATAAATATACTAAAAACCACTGAATTGTTCACTTTAAACAGGTGAACTTTACCTTGTGTAAACTATATCAATAAGGCTGTTAAACTCAGCAACAACAACATGATCAGCATGACGAGAGAGAAAATGGCTAAGGAGACAGTAGAAGGAGAGGAGCCAGGGTCCAGATCTGTAGGGACTTCATGCCATAGTGAGGATTTATACGGGTTCAGAAGTTTCCAGGCCACTAGGGATTTTTTTTTTGTGTGTGTGTGGTATGCAGGCCTCTCACTGTTGTGGCCTCTCCCGTTGCGGAGCACAGGCTCCAGATGCGCAGGCCCAGCGGCCATGGCTCATGGGCCCAGCCGCTCCGCGGCATGTGGGATCTTCCTGGACTGGGGCATGAACCCGTGTCCCCTGCATCGGCAGGCGGACTCCCAACCACTGCACCACCAGGGAAGCCCGCCACTAGGGATTTTTAAGCAGAAGACTGACATGATCTTATTCATGTTTTAAAGAGATCACTCTGGCAGTGGAAAACAGACTGGAGAGAAGCAACCGGCAAAAGAGAAAACAATTAGGGAGCTACTGAAGTAGATAGGAGTGAGATGATGGCTGATAAGGTGGTAGCAGTGCAGGTGATGAAAAGTGGTGAATTCAGAATATATTTTAATGGAATTGCTGTCTTGTACGTGGGCTGTGAGAAAGGGGAGTCAAGGATCTTTGGCCATAGCAGCAAGATAAATAGAAGAGCCATTGACTGAAATGGGGAAATCTAGAAGAGAAGCAGGTTTGGTAGGGGCAGGGCTGGGAAACAAGAGTTTCTTTTGACTATGCTAAGTTTAAGAAATTCATTGGACATCCAGGTTGAGATATCAACAAGTGAGTAATTGAATATAAACATCTGGAGTACAGGGGAGAGGCCAGAGCTGGAGATATATAAATCTTGAACTCATCCATCCTGGAAGTGAATGAAATCATACAGGTGTGAGTATGGATACAAAAGAGAAGGGGGGGGTCAAGGTTTGAGCACTGGATTGCTCTATCATTTAAAGGTCAGGAACAGAAAAGGAGTCAATAAAGAAATCAGGAAAGAATGGCTAGTGTGGAAAGAGGGAAAGCGGTAGAACAGTGATAGCCAAGTGAAGAAAATTTAAGGAAAGAGTTCAGTCAAGCCACTTGCTGAGAGATCAAATGAAATGTTGATGGAGATTTGATTATGGGACTTGACAGAAGTAGAGAGAATGCTTCATGGTACTGAAATTAAACTGGAAATTAAATTTGCTGCTACTTTCACTTTTAGTGCCTGGTCTTATAGGTTATTATATAACAGTACTTGTACAATAAAGAATGCTATGCAATGATAAGGTATTATAACTTTTGTTGTGATTTACACTATGTGTATTGCACAGCCATACAAAATCTACATAAAACTTCTCTGCATTCCCCAAATTTCTAATGAGCCTGTGTCATAGACTAAAAAAGATAATAATTATAAAAATATATAAATGTTAATATTAAAAAATATTTTTTTGATCCTTCTATTTTCATATCTTTTTCTGTTGTGTATCAGAGATGCAAGCCCAACTAAAAGTGCTAATTAAATCTTTTGAAGAAACATACTAATAGGTTGATGAATAAAATCCTTTGAATAACATTTTCTAAATCTTTTAGAAAAATATAGCCAACTCTATGTATCTAGAAAGTAGAAACTCAAATGTTTTTTAGTCTGTAAATGCATTTTAAAGGTTATTCACTTCATTTCCTTCATTTTAAACTTGAGGAAACCAAGAAGACCATACATATATTTAGTGGAACACTGAAAGAGGCCTTCTGATTCCTACTGTAGTGTTTACTGAATCCTACTATTTGACTGCACATAATTCATAAAGTCAGTTTGTAGAATTTGTGGTGTTGAGTTAGACATTATTTGTGTCAAAGTATGAATTTAGAGTTGCAGTATTATTTTGGTTACTGGAGAATAAAATTCTATGGGGAAAATATGCATAAATAGTAGTACTTTAAGTAGAGCAGGATGAGGTATGGGATGTCCCTGAAATCATTTGAGTAAATAATATAAATTAAAACCATCTTAATATCTATTTCCTAACCATCTTTATTAAATTATTGCCTTTTAATTTTAAAATTCATAATTAAAAAACCTAAATGTTTCCAAGTTTTTCTTCTTATATCAAATACTCAGGATAATGTATTTTTCTTCACTTGGTTCCGACTGAGCCTCACCTGGAACCTCACCTGGATGAGGTGAGGTTAGATGAAGCCTCACCTGGAACCCTTGTGAGCCCTTCAGGCAACTGATCAGAGCATCTAAAGAGATGTCTGAAATCATGTCTTAGCCAAAAGCTTCATGTACTCCACATATTATTAAGTATCAAAATGATTTCTTCCAGGGTACACTATAGCATCTTCAAGGAGGGTTTCAGAGCTTTGTTCTTGCGGTACGCGGGCCTCTCACTGTTGTGGCCTCTCCCGTCGCAGAGCACAGGCTCCGGACGCGCAGGCTCAGCGGCCATGGCTCATCGGGCCCAACCGCTCCGCGGCATGAGGGATCTTCGCGGACCGGGGCATGAACCCGTGTCCCCTGCATCGGCAGGCGGACTCTCAACCACTGCGCCACCAGGGAAGCCCCAGAGCTTTGTTTTTATTTCCCCTTGAATATGATGGGTGTGAGCTGCTTTGTATAACTCACAAGGCTTATTCTAATGTAATTCTAATGTACTGTTACAAGTTCTCTTTTAGGCACAAACTTTAGTTCAAATGTATACTCACAGGAACTGGCAGGAAACAGCTATGGAGCTCTGGCCCTCCTGATATGTTAGGTTCATTAGCTGGTATGTCCTCTTGTCTGGGGCAGACATGGACTTGAGGGTGCACTTTTCTATTTTTATTCTTCCAGTGTGGGCTTACTCTTGACCTCTATGTTTGGCTATAGTGCAGCAGGCTGTAGCATATTATGTGGTAGACTTGAAATTGGATTTTAATTCTAGCTCGACTTCTCTGAATCTTAGATTTTTAGTCAGTAAAACAGGAACTGCTCTATCCACCACAACATTATTGGTTAGATTAAATCAGTTAATATATGAAAGGATTTTGAGACATTTGAAGCATCATGCTGATGTTTTTCCTTCCTAATTCTGCTTTGGGGTCTATATGTTCCACATATACAGATACGCTTTGCCTTGGATTATACATTTGCAAAACAGAAAAAACAAGTTTATTTTAGTTTCTTTAAAAACTATTCAACAAGTTATGGATGACTTGTGTATACTTCTAAATAGTGTTAATAACAATATGTTATTCAGCTGGCAAATTGCTGAGTTATAGAATATCTCGATATCAGTTCTCAGCCTTGGCTACACAATAGAATCACCTGGGGAGTTTCAAAAATTCCCATTACCCAGCTCACATGCAGGCTAATGAAATCAGTTTCTTTGGGGATGAGGCCAGGGCATGAGTGTTTTTCAAAGTTCCTGAGCAGCCTCCATTGGGCATCATGGAATTTCCTCAAAAAACTAAAATAGAACTACCATATGATCCAGTAATTTGACTCCTGGGTATATATCCAGAAAAACCAAAAACACTAATTTGAAAAGATATATGCACCCCAATGTTCATAGAAGCACTGTTTACAATATCCAAGACATGGAAATAACCCAAGTGCCCATAAATAGACAAATGGTTAAAGAAGACATAGTATATATACACAATAGAATATTACTCAGCCATAAAAAAGGATGAAATTTTGCCATTTGCAACAACATGGATGAACTTGGAGGGTATTATGCTAAATGAAATAAGTCAGACAGAGAAAGACAAATACTGTATGATATCACTTATATGTGGAATCTAAAAAATAGTATAGTAGTATCACTTATATGTGGAATCTAAAAAATAGTACAAATGAATATATGCAACACGGAAACAGACTCATAGACATAGAAAACAACCTTGTGGTTACCAAAAGGAAAGGGTTGGGGGAGGGACAAATTAGGGATATGGGATTAACAGATACAAACCATTATGCATAAAATAAACAAGGATATATTGCATAGCACAGGGAATTATAGCCATTATCTTGTAGTAATTTATAATGGAATATAATCTGCAAAAATACTGAATCATTATGCTGTACACCTAAAACTAATATGATATTGTTAATCAACTATACTTCAATTAAAACAAAAAGCTGAGCAGATTCTAATGTACAGCTGACGTTGAGAACATCTGATATAAAGTATTATTTTATTGTGAAGGGGAGGATAAGCTGAATAGTCACTTGGACTGGGAAACAAAGGGAAGAGCTAAGAGAATGGATATCATGGCTAAGAGTTTTCACGTGGAATGGGAAGGAGTCAAATCTTACTTTCTGGCTTTCTTCAGCTCACTGTTTAGTACAACTCTATTATTCTCTATTATGTTCATCAATAGTCAAAATGGTTTATGCATTATAATCCCTTTTCTAAGTAAAATTCCCTGATAATGAACTTCAAGTGACATGCACATGATTTTGTTGTAGATAATTTGTTAAAAAGAATATACATTATTACACATCAGATTTCTAGTCTATGGAAATTAATACCTTGAATCTGGGTGGCACATTATGGTTTAAAAATCACTTCCATATATTTTATGCCATTTAATCCTAGAGGTGAAAACAGATGATACTTAACATCTATGAAATATAGATATGTAAAAGTAAGTGTATTAAATTAGAATTCTTAGATATTTTGCCTTGTTTTATTGTGATGGGTAGTTTGAAAGTTGAGATGGTTTCATCATTCAGGTGGAACATCAAAGTTTACAAAGTACTTCTTTATGGCTAAAAAAGGCTAAGTGTGCTGGTTAGGTAAAATATGACATTCATTTAAATTCATTCAACTTCATTAGTGGTAGCATTTATTATGTATGTTCATTGCTATGTGGAACTTATTTTAATCAGATTAGAAATTCATTAGTTCTTTAGGTCACATTAAGAGATACAGAGGTATACTTTTGCTAATAATAAAACTTTCCACTTGTTGAGTATTTTTGCTTTTCAAAGCATTGGAAGTGTTCATGTGAGTTCTAGTCAGCATACCATCTGTATAAGGCAGTTCTATAACTCTGAATTGTAGCTGAAACACGTTTAACTAATATTATTTGACAGAAGGGGACACTGAGGCCACAGCAAGCGTCTGGATCATGTGGTTAATTTAATGGTAAGACTGATACACAGAACTTGGGTTCTGGGTTAGACAGACCTGGATTAAAATTCCAGCTTGACCAATTATACCTCTCACAAGTAGCTTGACCAATTATACCTCTTACAAGTTACTTATTTTCTCTGTGCCTTGGTTTCTTCATTTATAAAAAGGAAATAAGATTATTGTGAGGACTAAATGAAATAGCGTATGTAAGCAGGACCAGCTATGTAATTAGTGGGGCCTGATGCAAAATGAAAATGTGAGGCTCTTTGTTGAATGATTTTTAAGAATTACAAGCTGGTGACAGCAGAGCATTAAACCAAGTGTGGGGCACTTCCAAGTGCAGGACTTGGTGTAGCTGCACAATTCACACACCATGAAGCCAGGCCTGTGTGTAAGATACATGGTATTTATAGCATAAATACACTATATATAGTATAAATAGCATAGTAGGCACTCAATGTATGGCAACTGTTGTCTTTTCTTTTCCTACTTTCATTCAGACTTCTCTTCCCTGAATTAAAAAAATGTAGATTCACTGTAATCGGTTGTTTTTCACCTGTAGCATTCCAATAAGTGATTACTTTTTTAAAGTAAAATCTCCAAGCTTTAGTAGAAATTATTGTGCTTTATCATGCTGCACACAGTATGTTTATTTGTACTATGTTTATTTTTTATTTACTTATTTTTTAACATCTTTATTCGAGTATAATTGCTTTACAATGTTATGTTAGTTTCTGATGTATAACAAAGTGAATCAGCTATACGTATACATATATCCCCATATCCCCTCCCTCTTGCGTCTCCCTCCCACCCTCCTTATCCCACCCCTTTAGGTGGTCACAAAGCACAGAGTTGATCTCCCTGAGCTATGCAGCTGCTTCTCACTAGCTATCTGTTTTACATTTGGTAGTGTATATATATCAATGCTACTCTCTCACTTCATCCCAGCTTACCCTTCTGTACTATGTTTATGATGTCTCCTAGCACTTAAAAATTATGAATGACTTAGATTTTTTCCATATTGTACTTGACCAAATTTAACATTGTTTTTGTAGTAATCATTTAAGAAAACTCTGTTTTCTCTTAATGGCCCTTTTAATGCACCACTAGAAATGCCTTATGAAAATAGAGTAACTTGATTTATATGCCTGAAACCCATATTAGAATTTTCAGTTACCTCCTTGGTCTTTGCACTTCAATTGCTACTCTATAATTTTCGTGTGAAACAATACAGTTCTTAAATGTTTTAAATATTTTCCTCCTTTTTTTTCTTGTTAAATATGGAAAAAGTCTTGCTTTAAAGGGCACACACACATATTAGAGAGGTCTGAGTTTTCAAAAGAAAAATGAGTTAGGAAGTTAAAAAATACATAAAATATTTTTATTATGAGAGTGAATTACATAACCTCCTTCAGCCTCTTTCTGTTTGTTTGTTTGTTTTCTATCTATAGACTAGGGAGGTTGGACTGATATTCATTAAGTGCCCTCCAGTATTTTAATTCTTAAAATCTTGTATTTCTATTTCTTCTGTTTCCTATTTCTTTACTCTCAGTGCCAGGCTTACTTTGTGTGAGTGTAGAATTGTATCGTTTGACTCTCTCAAAAACTTTTTGAATGAGGTTGGTAGGTGGTAATGTTCTCATTTTATAAGGAGAAAAATAGAACCTCAGGAAAGAGTTAATGACGTGTCCAGATTCACACACTTTAATAAAAGTTAACATGAAACTCAAACTCCAAATTCTGAGACCTATTCCTAGTATTCTCTTTCCTGAATGCTATAGAGCTAAACAAAGAAGTGGAGAGGTTAGAGAAAGATGAAAGAAAACAGTGTAGTAGTTGTGGTGTGCTGGAAAATGTTTAAGAGCTGGCTGGGGGAAGGGGAGGGCTCTGGTTTGCAGTGTTTGCTCATTTCCCTGGTGTAATTATCCCCACAATTTCAACCTATCAGTGTGGTGTTGCTGAAGGTAGAGTTGGGAAGATATGCACACAGTAATGAGCCAGGATGAGTATGCTTCAGCATGCCACTGGTAGTGGATAAATATTACACTGAATCATGAAAAAGGTTTTGAGAAACTGTCTCCAGATTTATAACTCAGGGGAGGGGGGAGCATCATTTGGGGACTAGTACTATTGGTTTAAATGCTCCTTAGGCTTTCTCATGGTCACTCCAAAGTTTTCATTTCAGCATTCCAAACCATTTCAGCCTGAAACCAAGGCAGAAAAAAACAGGAATTCAAAAGGAATTACACTTAAGTACTTTCCTTAATATAACCATTGAATGTTTAAGTTTTTATCTCTGAGTTTGAAAGACACCTGATGTTGTTAAGAGTTACAAATCAAAACACTTACAATGACTATAAATACATTCTTTGAAAGAATCATGATATTTTAAGTTTGATAAGCATGTAATGTAAACTAAAACTTAGTAATCCTCTCATTAAGTCAAGCTATATAATTTATGTATTTTTGGAGAAATAATGTAAAAAAGGCCTTTAAATTTAGAGTGTTCAGAATAACTGTATGCTAATACGAACCCTACTATTCAAAGTAGGGGGAACAGAGGGCAGTGATCTCAGTGGATTTTAAATGTGCTGATTCTGGGAGAAAAAAAATTTGTAATAACATCTTATTAATTATTCCTGTTAACAGGAATCATTAAATCAGAGAACTGGATTGAAGTTATGATATTTGTGGGGGAGAGGATATATGAACAATTTTTAACCTAAGATGCCTGTGGTAAAGCATAATTTAAAACTTTATTAACTTTTTAGAATCTCTGGAGAATTAAAAAAACCTCACCTCATTACCTGATTAAAGACACCTGTCTGATTTATTTTACCTTAAATCCAACATTTGGCCTAGATCAAGGCAGAATAGGAAGAAGATTATCTTAAAAAACCCTATCTCAGGGCTTCCCTGGTGGCACAGTGGTTGAGTCCGCCTGCCGATGCAGGGGACACGGGTTCATGCCCCGGTCCGGGAGCCGCGGAGCGGCTGGGCCCGTGAGCCATGGCCACTGAGCCTGCACGTCCGGAGCCTGTGCTCCTCAACGGGAGAGGCCACAACAGTGAGAGGCCCGCGTACCGTAAAAACAAACAAACAAACAAACAAAAAAACCTATCTCAGCTTCAAGAAGGGTATTAAGAAACACAGGAGATGTCAGGAGCAGCTGGGATCCAAATAATAAATGACTCAACAGCATAAAGGAAAAAACTGGAGAATGAAGATAATCTTGTCTGGTATGTTTAGGAAATAAGGATGGTGATACGTGAAGCTTTGAATAAGCAATAATAAAGTGAAACCTTTATAAACCGTATTAAGGGGTTAGAGAAATCAGTGGGAGCTTTGCCTAATTATCTGAAGAATGAAATAAGAGAAATTAATTTTAATTAAATTAATTAAATTTAATTAAATTCTCTTACTAATTAATAAGAGAAATTAATTTTCTGAGAGTATTAATATCTTGATGTCTTACTTTCTAACCTTAATATGACACAACAGATGAGATCTTATTCAGTGTTCTGGCCTTAAGAAAGAAAAGCAGAGTCTACAATGGAAAACCAGATCCTAATTTAAATAGGTCAGAGGAACAGCAATTTTTTTTTACTACATGGCACTTATCAATACCTTTTGGAGCATTTCATAAACGTTTCCTTCCTAACTGCTCTTTATCATTTTGTTCATAGCAAAGCTTTATCTCTGTATTACTCAAAAATCAGAAGATAAAACTTTTAAAAAATGTTCCCACAAATTGAGGGGAATATACAGTTTAGTTTTTACACTGTAAATTTCACCAAAGGCCTTGGTAAATATACCTAATCCATTGAAGCTCTTTGTAACATTCAAAAGCTGTGCTGCAGAGCTAAATTGGAGTTGGGAGTGGGCAGAAGGAGGTGCAGGGTAAACCAGAAAAAACTATTCCAATTCATCAAGTTTTCTTTATGTGAAATGGGCATTTTACCAACCATCAATTACTATATGTTGTAGTTCTTAACCAATGAAAATAATGATAAAATCCCTAAAAAGAGTGCTCTACTCCATTCAACATGGTGACAGCATTAATGTGTCCCAAACTACATTAATGAGGGAAGGCAAACCACGGATTTATGGGACTTTCCCCAAATATTTCCTGAAAATTTATCAATTATAAAAACTCTACTCACCTGCTCTGGATAGCCATCCATACTCCTTTGCCCTTTAGTTTGAATTAAGCACCGTCCAGGCTGAGGTCCCCGGGTGGCCTGTGAAGAGGGGATCTGAATAGGCAATGGTGACTGAAATTGCTGGATGGTCACTTTGTTTATGTTTCCCTCATATGGCTGCTGCTCCCGGCTACGATGTTGAAGGCTCTGGGACCCCATCAAGGTCTGGATGTGGCTGCCTGCCTGTGGAGGAGATAATCTGTCAGAAGATTTGTGGTGTTGAAAGGATGTGATTAAAGTAGAAAAAAAAAGTACAGAATACCTCTCCAGTAAGTAAAGTGGCATCATTTGGGCTTTCAGCCATGGCTAGGAAGGATAATGAAAAAACAGTAAGGGTCTGCCTGCTGTGGTTTGTGAAAATGCTAATATTGGAGCAAGGTCACGTTAAAAACACTTGTTGTCATCTGATGGCTTGCCAAAGCTTATTTTAGCCCCCATTTTAAGGAAACAAAGTTCAGTTTGGAAAATCTCAAGAAGAAAAAAAGTCACAACTTAAAAAATTAAGTGGAGTTCTATCTGGCATTTCATTTAGAATAATAGCAGGGAGAGAGATGTAATATATGAAACATCAGGGAGAAAATTATAGAAACTACTTTCTAATTCTGCAGCAAAAGAATTGAATTGCATATTTGCCTTTATGCCACACACATGTATAGTAAGTTTGTTCAGGTGAGTATAATCAATATTTATTAATTTTCTGCAATATTAAATCAAGAGTATGGTTTTTGCAATCTTTAAGTTCCATTAAAAATTAATCATGTGATAAATTCCTGCGAATATCTGTAGCCTGTAGAGGCACTAGATATGGAAAGATCTTTAAAGTGAACTCTGCATGCAGATCATCTTCACATGAGCTTTCAGAGAGACTCATCAGTACCTCATTTAAAACAACAGTGATCATTTATCAGCCCTTGAGGGTGGTTGCTAGAGGAGAATAGGCATGCTTACTTTGGTCTCCCATCTTTAAATGACTGGTGCCTAATCCTGTTTCTCGTTCATTCCGATTTTCTTACCTTCATTCTAGCATGGGCTCCTTGAGTCATTCTACCTGATATCTTTTCTGTCAAGCAAGCAGTTCTGTTTGTGAGCTGATAACCTAGAACATGCCATTTATTTAGCCATGCCTTGCAGCTTGTGGGGCTCTTAATTCCCCGACCAGGGATCAAACCTGTGCCCCCCCCAGTGGAATGGCGGAGTCCTAAACACTGGACTGCCAGGGAAGTCCCCCTAGAACGTTCCTTTTAAAATTAAGTATGGTTTAACATGGAGGTCTAACATGGGAAGTGAATGCTTATCTTTAATACTTTTAAACCTACGTTTTAATGCTGTGCTTGGTATTTCACCCATTATTATGGAAGGATCTGAGGAATTACTTCCTGAATTCATTGTCTTTCTTTTGACCTTTTAAGGGTAGGCAATTTGGAATTTAAAAGTAAATTTCACCTTAGAATTCATTAGTTAGGAAAGTTTGTGAATTTTCCTGACTAATCAAGATTTTTAATTACTATGAAAAAGTCAGCTTGGAGATATAAAGGAAAAATTATTAAACAAGTATTCAAGGAAAAGATGAATTTTAATTATTTTAAAGTTCTTAAAGAAGAGCAACATAAGAGGTAGGAGATGACAGTGATCATTCAGAATCATTTGGAGAGGGAAGGCATATTGTTTGATTCCAAACAAGTAATTTCAGTGAAGAAAATATTCAAAATTATTATTTAGCAATATGCAAGGCAAAGAAAAAAATCATTTGATTATATTTTAGATATCCAACTGATTGTCTTATCATGTACAACTTTTTACATTCAAAAACAGTAAAGATATTTCAGTCATGAGAAACTGGAGGAAAAGATGCAAAAAAAAGTTTCAGGCTGTAACAGCACAATAACAAAACAATTATCAATCTAATACTGTCTAATGCAACCAGAGATCAGAAAATTATGACATCATAAACACAACTAAGATAACCTCATAAAGGGCAAATGTGTATTTCTCTAATGTATCTATTTCCTTCTCAGAAATCTAAATGAAAGATGTCACAACTTTCTCAGCCATTCTAGAAGACTGAACACCCTTCTGGTCGAGTTTTTCCTTGTTGCAAATTCAATTCTCTCCTACCTCCTTGGAATTTCATGTTCTCTTGTTTGGTAGGCAAGGAAAGCCATGATACACCCAGTATCACATTTGGGGCTGCTGTACTCTGAATGAAGTCACTGACCTGTTATTAGTTAGAGAAAACGATTTCCTGTAGTATTTAGTTAGAGAAAACGATTTCCTGGAGTAAGAGGAGCTGGGGGTGTAGGCGGACTAAGGCTGACTGGCTTGGCTACTGAACAAGCAATTGATTTTACATTTATATCTGCTTCTCACATCCACTGGTATAATACTCATGGGTCTTCAGTTAGTCCTTGAGCCAATGGAAAAGAGGAAGACTGGTTGTTTAATTGAAAGTGACAGACAAGCGAAGAATTTTTACACCCAGAAAAACTTAGAGAACTCCAGAATATAGTTTTAGTCCCACAATGCATAATCCATTAGAAAGTCAATAACGACTGCTTAATAATAATTTCATTGATTAGAATATTCTGGTAATGGTCTATCTAAGGGTAAAAAACCATAGATATTATAGAACTATAATAGCCTTTAGACTTATTTTTATGGTTTATTTTTTCCTTCTGATGGGACAGTTTAAACTTTAATTATGCTTTGATTTGAAACTCTTTGAGGGCAAGCACTACATCTTACTTACCGGCACAGTAACTGGCACTTAAAAAACAATGGCTACTATTCAAATACTAGGTGCTAGATAATGTACTAAAACTTACCTTATACATATTGCCTCCTTTAATCCTTACAGTAGCATTAAGGGATAATTATTATTAGTTATTATTACTTAATTTTACTGAGGAGGAAACTAAGGCTTGGAGAGGTTAAGTAACTTTCCCCAGTAATTTGCACAACTTGTAAACTGGCTGCACTGGGATTTGAACCAAGGCTGTCTGGCAATCAGAGTTCATGCTCTTAAACACAAAATTACATTGCAACCACCATTCCCCAGAATTGTCTCTCTTCCTACAATAGTTGAACTATGAAATGAAAAGAAACCACAGAAAGGAACAGAAAGATCTGATTGTTAAGGAAGGATATATTAAATTTCTTTAGCAGCTCTTCAATTTGCCAAAGGGCCATTCTTACTTATTGAATTAGGTCTATTATCTATTTTAGATCCTACATATTTGACTTAGAACTTTATACTTGAGCAATTAGGAGTATACTCTGTGTATTTAGTAATCTTTCCATGATTATGAAATAATGACACTCATGTTCACAGATGGCTTGGCAAAGCATAAAGTGGGCATGGAAGGAACATTCTGTAAAATGATTCTGTTCACATCAGTAGCAGTTTTTTCACTCTTTATTGGGGCTACCGGGTGCAATAAATGAGGATGGGGAATGACAGCTACAGAAAGCAAAGAATTAACACTAAATTCTTTGTGAAGGTAAGCAAATATAAATGACACAAGACATCTAAAGGGACAATTATGGTGTGGAGGGACTGTAAAGAGTAAGTTATTTTGACTGGCACAGAGGCTTAAGAAAGGTAATAAGGATGCTCATGATGAAGTACAAAGGACTGATGAAAATGTAGGAAATATCAAGACTGGATTCGTTCAGATAGAGGGTTAGCTATGAGAACACTGACTCATACTGAAGGAGAATTTGAACATGAAGGTTTCTATAAAGGCTGAGGTACACATTTTGAATGATAAAAAGAAATAGAGATTTGACATTTGTTTTGAACTTTCAATGGAAGGTTGGACAAAATAACATGTATTTGAGAATAGTGATGGAATATGACGTTTTCAAGTTGACCCAAAACCATACTGTCAAGGTTTATGGGGAAAACTTCAATATCCATAGGGCCCAAGGAAATATTTATGTCAAAGCCACAGAAAAGAAATGTGATTTGTTACCAAATGGCACTGTTCATACGCAATTCATCTCACAGCTCATCAGGCTTATTATGTGGAAATTTGAAGTGTTTGGGAGGTTTTGTATGGTATAAAATAAATGACTTTTTCACTACAGCAAAGTTTTGGTTCACACTATTTTCTTAGAAAAGAGTGTTAGACTGAGAAGTTTATTACTCAATTTGGTTATCAGTTTTACTACCCATCTTCGCTCTTGGACCACTTGTGGTGCTCCCCAAAATCAAGCACAACCTCAAAGGATGACAGTTTATGCCACTGAGAATATTCAAATGGGTACAACTCATTCTCTAAAATTAAGTTCAAAAGAGTTCTAAAGATGTTTGGGGTCAGCGTCAACAATACAGAATTACATACAAAGGATAATTAAGTAACTGATTTCAAGGAAACATCAGCACTCATTTAAATGAGTCAGTTTCAGTAATTTTGTAAAACAACAACAAAACAGTCCTATCACTTTCTATCTGCACCATGTACTCCTTCCTTTGTTTTTTTTAACATGTACTTTAGGTTTTAGAAATCCAGTCAGTAGGATTTCTGCTTCTGGTATATGGAATAGATATACTGTTCCCTATTCCCTCTATTAAGAACAACAAAAACCTCTGGACATTGTACATAAACAAATATAGGAAAACTCTGGGAAGTAGACTGAAGAAGCTAAGGACCAAATAACAAGATGGTGGTAAATTTCTCAGGTTTTATTTTTGTGTCATATATCCCAGACTAGGAGTTGAAAAAGTGGGCATCCCCTAAAATGCCAGCCAGTGCAGACAACAAAAGCCCCAACAAAAGCCTACTCTCTCTAGCCAAAGAACCAGGAAAAAGGGGCATCCTAGCAAGACAGAAAACTTTTAGATTGCTCTACTACAGCCAAACAACATGGAAAGAACTGTGGTCCCATCCCAACAATGCCAGCAAAGGCCAAGTGGGAAGCTGATACTTCTACCCTTATAGGGATTTAACAAGGCACAACACTCCTGCTGGGGTGGTGGCAGAGAAGGCCAAGTAAGGTGTCACTGCATTCATCCCCACTGGCCAGTAGTAAGCCACTCCTCACCCAGTGGTGTTAATGGAGACCACATAAGGAGCATGAACTTACACTCTGAACCAGCAGTAATGAGACACTCCTCTACCTTCCCATTAGGGTGGTTAGAGAGGTCTTAGTAGAGAGTCAGGATTTCCTCCATCACCCAATTATAATGAGGCTACTCCCACTGAGGTATCAGTGGGGCCATCTGGGAGCTGGAACTTCAATCCCCACCGAGCAATAACGAGGAGACTTTGCCTCAAGTGTCACTGGATGCTAAATGGAAAAATTGGACTTGTACCTCCACTTGGCCAAAATGAGGTGCTCCACCATTCCCCAACTGGAGTGGTGTCAGAGAAGGCCAGCTGCAACAGATGGTTAAATACAATACAGAGTTTTATAACATAATATGAAAATGTCTAGGTTTTAATCATACCAAGAACCAGGAAGATCTCAAACAATGAAATAAGACCACCAATAGAGGCCAACATTAGAAGACAGAAATTAGAATTACCTGACAAAGGTTTTTAAGACAACAATTAAAAAAGTGCTTCAATGACCAATTACACACATGCTTGAAAAAAACTAAAAAATAGAAAACTTCTGAAGAAATATGTCTTAGCAAAGAAACAGAAGATGTAAAGAAGAAACAGAAATTTTAGAGCTGGAAAATACAATAACTGAAAAGCTCTGTGAGTAGACTTAACATCAGAATGTAGAGAACAGAGGAAAGAAACAATAAACTGAAAGGTAAGACAGTAGAAATTATCTAATCTGTAACGGAGAGAAAACACATTGAAAAAAAATGAACAGTCTCAGAGACTCTGTTCAAAAGTTCCAACAGTAATATTATCAAAAAAGAGGAGAAAGAAAGTGGAGCTGAAAAATTAAAAGAAGAAATAATGGCTGAAAAATTCTGAAATTTGGCAAATCTTATAGATTTAAGAAGCAGAGAGAATCCCACACAGGGTAAACCCAAAGAAATCCATGTACAAACACATGATAATCAAACTTGTGAAAATTAAAGACAAAGGAGAAATCTTAAAAGCAGCTGGAGAAAAATGACGTCTTACCTATAGAGGAAAAACAATTTGAATGACAGTGGATATCTCATCAAAAACCATGGAGGACAGAAGGAAGTGACACAATATTTTTCAAGTGCTGAAGGAAAAGAATTGCCACCCCAACATCCTATACTTGTGAAAATATTCTTCAGTAATTAAAGGGAAATTGAAACATTCTCAGATGAGGGAAAATGAAGAGAATCTGTCACCACTAGACTTATCCTAAAATAATAGCTAAAGGAATTTCTATAAATCAAAAGAAAATGATAAAAGAAGAAAATTTGGAACATTAGGAAAGGAGAAAGAACATGGCAAGCAAATATATGGGTAAAAAAAAAAAGCTCTCTTTTTCCTCTTGAATTTTCAAAATTATGTTTGATGATTGAAGTAAAATTATGTTACTGTCTGAGGTGATTCTAAATGTATATAGAGGAAATATTTAAGACAATTATACACTGAGGAGGGTGAAGGGACATAAAAGAAGGTAAGGTTTCTATACTTCAGTTGAACTGCTAAGTGATGATGCTAGTAGACTCTTATAAGTTATGTATATGTAATGCAATACCAGGAACAATAACTAAAAAAGCTACATGAAAAGATATACTAGAAACACTGTAGATAAATCAAAATTAAATTCTAAAAAGAATTCAAACACCTCAGAAGAAGCAGTAAAAAGAAATTAGAGAAGCAAAAAAAGAGAACAAACAGAAAAAAAGAACTTAAATTAAGACTTAAACCTTAATGTGTCAAATTAAATTAAATGCATAGAGATTAAATACACAAATTAAAAGGCAGATCTTGGCAGGCTGGATTAAAGAACATTATTCAACTATATGCAGACTATAAGAAGTCACTTCAACTATAATGAGCTAGGCAGGTAGATATTAAAAGAATCAAAAATAAATATCATGCAAATATGAATTAAAGGAAACAAGAGGTGGCTACATTAATACTAGATAAAGTGGACTTCAGAGCAAAGAAAATGTACCAGGAATAAAGAGGAATTTTATAGGATGAAGAAGAGTCAATCCACCAAGAAGGCACAGCAATCCTAAATGTGTACACAGCAAACAACAGAGGTGCAAATGTGTAAAGCAAAATTGATAGAACTAAGAAAAAAATAGACAAATTCGTTATTGTTATAGTTGGAGATTTCAACACCCTTCTCTAAACAACTGATAGAAGAACTAGACTGAAAATTAGCAAGAAAAAGAAGAATTCAAAAATACCATCAACTCACCAGATCTAATTATCACTTACAGAACATTCTATCTGACAGCAGCAGGATACACATTTTCTTCAAGTTCCTACAGAATATTTACTAAGACTATATCCTGATTTGGAAAACAAATCTCAACAAATTTTAAAGAACTGAAATCACACAGAATGTGTTCTCCAGCCACGATAAATCAAACTAGGAATGAATGACAGAAAAATAAAAGGAAAATATTCAAACACTTGGGAGCTAAACAATGTAGTTCTAAATAATTCATGGATCAGAGAGGAAGTCTCAAGGGAAATAAAACAATACATTGAACTGAATGTAAATGCAAATTTGCAAAATACAGCTAAAGTAGTGCATATACTAGAAAAGAAGACACCTCAAATCAATAATTAAGATACTACCTCAATAGCTTAGAAAAATAGGTGTCAAATAAACCAAAAGCAAGTGAAGGTAGGAAATAATAAAAAAGTTCAGAAATTGATGAAACTTAAAATGAATTACAGATAAAATGAATAAAACAAAGAGCTGGTTCTTTGAAAAGATCAATAAAATTGACATACTTCTAGCAAGACTGAAAAAGAAAAAGACACAAATTACCAAAATCAAGAGTGAAGGGTATATCAATAAAGGCCCTGCAGACATCATAAGGATAATAAGGTATAATACTACAAATAACTCTACATAAGTAAATTTGACAACTCATATGAAATGGATCATTTCCTCAAAAAACACAAACTACTATAACTCACACAATATGAACTAGGTAATTTGAATAGTCCTGAAACTATCAAGGTTGGATATAATTTAAAAACTTCCAGGAAAAAAATCTCTGGGCCCAGATGGTTACACTGGAGGATTCTATCAAACGTTTAAATAAGAGTCAACAGTAATTCTGCACATACTTTTCCAGATAACAGATGAGGCAGAAAAGCTTCCCAATTTGTGAATAAAACCACATAAGGAGAGTACAAAAAAAAAAAAAAAGAAAGAAAGAAAGAAAATGAAAACTACAGACTAATATCCTTTAGAATACAGACGTCAAAGTCCTTAACAAAATATTTGCAAATAGCATTCAGCAATATATAAAAAGAAACATCATGGCTGAGTGGGGGTTACTTGAATAATACAAAGCTTTTTCAATATTTGAAAATCAACCAATGCAATGCCTTGTATTAATGGGCTACAGAAGAAAAATCATGTGATCATATCAAACGAAGCAGAATAATGTTGTCTTGAAGGTAAGAGTGTATTTATGTCAAGCACCTTAGTACAATGCCTAATATGTATTGTAGATACTGTTTTATGATTATGACAACCAAACTGTTAAGCTTTATTTTTTTCCTCTTGTGGTGTTTGTATTCAGCTAAGGCAATTTTGATGCCAAAAATCTATGTTCTCCCATTTGGACATTAGAGGACAAACTTTTACAAATACATGAAAGGGAGCTCTGAAGCTTGAAGGAGAGGGGGTAGGAAGTTGCTGTTTCTCTTGCCCTAGGGACTTGGTGACAGTGCATTCTGCTGGCACAGTGCAGTATTGGGGGAGGGGATTCAAATTATTTGCTGATCTTAAATTTTTTAGAGACAAATACTGGTGATATACTCCAGTGCTTCAAATGACAGATAAAAAAGTGAGGCAATAGGGCCTTTCCCTTCAGTGCATATGCCTGAGGATGGCAGCTGGCTGATATGTGCAGGCAGTCATTTGTGGCTTAGTGTATCTCTATAAGCAAATTTTTCTGTGATTCAATGTCAACTTATAAAACATAGCTCTGGAATTGGAAATTATTAATCAAAATGAAAAAAACAACAGAGGATCCATAATAGAAAAAATGGTGAAATTAGAGCTAAATCTACACATTCCACCTACAGTTTGTTGTGTGATGATGCTGACTTTTACATTCCTGAAATAAAATGAAAAGGAAGATGTTAGCACTAACAATAAAAGTTTGACAATCACTTATTTTGCCCTTAAGATTTCTAGGAACCTAAAGATAGTGGAGTAAGTCACATAAAAATCAAGTGTCAAGAAATGGCACCTTATCATTTTGACATCCTCTATTTGGCAGCAATCCTTGATCATCTGCCAATTGTCATGTGGTTTAGGTCTTCAAATTACATACTCAATCACAGACATTTTCATTACAATGGATTAATTTCACATTTTATTTTTGCTTTTATATTTCTTCTGAAATGAAGATAGTATAAATGTTATTGAGTTAGCTCCATTTTCTGAAGTAGAATAGTCATTTGTTTTAAGGAACACCTATGTTAAGAATTGATGAAGTAAGTAGTTTTAATCTACCACTGTTTTCTATTGCTTTGATCTGTGGCAAGATTTTTTTTTTCCTCTTACTTAATAGCCATTTGATAGACACTCTTTGGGTTTGCACTTTTATTAAGGAAATAATTTAGAGTCAGTCTGGATAAGAACAATCTCCTGATTTTACGACAGTAATGTCCCACACTACTGGAGATAGCTATATTGTTGCACCGGTATTAGGAGATAAAGTAACGTGCTTTGTGAATTAAAGAATTAATGTTGTATTAAGTATGAAAATCCAATACAAAAGCGACTGTGAAACTAAACAATACTTTATTCAGCTGTCATTCTTGCTGTAAGTTAGAGAAGAATTTTCCATTCACATTTCTACAACTTCCTACCTGCACTATTTTTTAGAACAAATTTAATTACAAAATAGGAATAGAGTTAGTTTTTAAAATACCTATGAATTAAATAATACTAAAATCAACTGATTAAAATATATCATCCTGGCTGTTCAGATTAACAAAAGGAATATTTGAAATGGATCATTAAATACAGAAAATTATTTCATTGATTTTTTTCAAAAGCTTCTTCCTGATTTAGCCACTAAGTGTATGAAACTGCCTCTGAAGGATCCCATTTTCGTGAAATTTTTGACTTCCTACTGGCCATGTACTCTTGCTTTGGCAATTAATTCTTGTTTAGTAAGCAAGTCTTTATATATTTTCAGCCTTCTCTCTCTTATATAAATAATTTCCAATTATAGGGAGATTTGAATCTAATTGGATGTATTCATTCTTATTTCTCTAGTATAGCAAAAGGCATGGCTTCATGGGCACACTGGAAAAGGTAACACAATCATCAATCAATAAGCTTTTTTTAAAAAGAGTACATTTAGTTCATCTGAATAACAGTTCTGATACTGGTAAACCCAAAAGAAATGCAATATGAAATTCTCAAGACTAGATTTGAACCCTTAGCTTACAATTCCTGTAATTGTTCTTTTGATTGTTCTATATATTTTAACTTGTACAACTCCAAACAGTGCATTTTTATCCTGTTCTAGAACGATGACGTATTTATTCCATAAAGACCACGCTGAGGCTAGTGTGGTAGAGACAGAGGCATGTATTTGTTAGGGAGGGAAATTAGTGGCTGTCTTAATATAGACACTAAATATAAGCATCAAAAATTTCAATGAGCCTTCAATACGTGTTTGATAGATGCCTAAAAATGTCATCAATAGTTGATCCTTAATCACAGAAGTCCCCTAAGATATAATTTTAACCTACTGACTTTATTCCTAATCCTTCCTATCCTGGAGTGATATTTATGACAGTGGGTATGTTCACCTCTCAGGCAACTGGTGTGACTGGAACTGTTGCTTAAAACTCCCTTTTCAACCTAAGGGTGAAATTAAGGTGTGGATACTTACTATTCCACAAATATTCAGTTTCAGATTATTTCTGAATACCAAAACTCAAAGGAAAGTAGAGTTGCATTATCATTGATCTAGAGAGTCAAAGTTCTGCTAGGGTTAGAGGTTCTTTTTCATTTGGACACATTTGGTATTTTCCCACAGTTCCGCTTTCCCTTTTAAACTTATGTCCCTTGAAAAAAAGTGTCTTTTGGTCAAAAGAAAAACTCAATATATTTGTGTAAGAAATGTCTCTCTGGGGGCAATAGATATTGCTAAGAGTTTTTGTTTATTTGTTTTTGATAATTAAAAAATCTATAATTGTATGACTTCATCAATCTACCCTTTCACTGACTCACGTCTCGTTTGGGGGGCAAAGCGCTCACTGATAGCAAATGCATTTGACTGCTATTTCTTCTTGAAGTCCAGCAGCCTCAGTAGAAGTGACACCAATATGAGTGAGGGTAATAGGAAGAGGATGGTTGAGGGAAGCAAGGAGAATCTCAACCTACCAACTGACTCAAAAAGATCTCTTTTCCTAATGTTTATAAAAATGTTTGGAGTTCAAAATGACTCTATATGCAGGATTCCAGTTTGGTTTTTTTTTTTTTTTGCGATACACGGGCCTCTCACGTTGCGGAGCACAGGCTCTGGACGCGCAGGCTCAGCGGCCATGGCTCACGGGCCCAGCCGCTCCGCAGCATGTGGGATCTTCCCAGACGGGGTCACGAACCCGTGTACCCTGCATAGGCAGGCAGACTCTCAACCACTGCGCCACCAGGGAAGCCCTCCAGTCTGTTTTTGAGTTTCAGCAATGACCCAGTCTACCAGAAGAAAAATTTACTGCAACCAGTGCAAAATTTGCTCTTATCAGAGGAGAAAAATGAGGCTTGGGAAAGAGAATCAGAAAAGAGGGAGCCAGGATTGTGCTTGGCATTACTCACAGTAATAAAGAATATTGGTTTTGTTTGCTTATGGACTGATGAAGTCAAGGCATTACTCCTGGGCATTCTTCACTGTTAATAATGCATATTGCTTTAGGAGGGAAAAAATACAAAGCCTCAGGTGAAACTTACACTACTTGACCTATTTCTTTCTGTACAAAAGGAGAGTTTAGCTACGGCATTGACATTCACTAAAGTTTAAAAAGCATTTTTTTAGAATTTCAATATTACTTTAAACTAGAGCAGATATGCTTGACTTTTATGTTATTGATGGAAATAGGAAACATTCCTATTTCCTGTCTCTTATCTCTCATATGTTAAGGTTTACCCAGTTGATTTTCATATCTGCTTCATCCACACCTTGACTTGCTCTCTTATAGCCTCAGGATTTGTTCTACTTGTTGCCATTCCTATGTTTTCTAATATTTAAATCTTCACCTATCTTTCTTGTCTATTCCAGACTTTCCTCTATTTCTATGTGAGTTACATCCGCCTTCCGCCCCTGCCCCACCTCCCGTCCCCTGCCTTTGATATAAGGGATTCCAACAGCAATAATGTCCATTCTCAGTTAAATACAAAAGCCAATAATTGTAGTTACATTTATTTCAGTTGCACATATATAGAGTACTGATAGCAATATTTGTTATTAAAGGCAGTAATTTTGGAGAAAATTACTTTTCAATGACTACAACCTAAAGATTATACATTTTAGATAAGATTTTTTTATAGCATAATAAAATGCTTTTATTTAAATTACTAAATGTATAGCTTGATTTTTCTTAAGTTGATTTTCTTTTAAACATCTACTTATTTAAAAATGACATAAATTTATTCTTATCCTGTGAAAAATTCTACAACAGACTGATTTTTGTTACCAAGTGAAAAATCAATCCCAGTAGTAGTTTGATTCAGTTGTTTTAAACACAAATGATGGTGTGGTTGTATAGTCAATAGCAAAACAGTTTAAGATTTTCAAAAGATATTTTAGACTTGGTCTTTCTATATATGTATAAAAAGAAACAGTAAAATGCATTATACTAAGAAACATGACAAATGGCAAAATTATAATAAGGAATGAATGTTAATAAATTAAAAATAATTTTAATACGTCATATGGTCTGAAAAAGCAAAAATTTTGATTTGGGGGCCTGTGAAAGAAAGAATTAAAAGAACATAAAAATGATCAAACCCCACATAATTTCTTTTAGTTTCTGCTAATGAGTTCCTGGGCATGCCTCAGAGATGATGAGCATCTGGAAATTCTGAAGCTCTTAATGGCTGAGCTTTCAATGGCTGGCATTGTAGATGTGAGAAAATCATGGGCAAGTTCAGCATAAGGGGCATGTCTGTGAGCCAAGACTAAATTAGCTACATTTTTATAGCTTTTTCTTCAACTATGTACATCCTGATGTTGACCCTTGATACCCACCTTTATTATTCTAACTGCCAAGTCATTATGCACTTAACCTAGAATAACAGACACTTGAGGAGGGAAGGGTCACTAATGCTGAAAGAGACATTTGAATGTCTAGTATTTACATATTAAAGAATTTTCAGATTTAATATCACTGGAATTTTAAAGTTTCTTGGTTACTCTTTCAAGAAGAGAAATGTTTTAAGTTTCATTTGTTTTAATATGTCACTTCAGCCTTTCTGCTGCAATGTTTTCCTGCTCCAGCATTTTAACATACCCTTACAGGTATTGACCTTCAATTTAAAATCTTCTCAGGGATATTAAACCTTTTAAAGACTCTCAATACTTTTAACAGAGTTTGTCATTTCAGATTTAGAGAAAAACAGCCTTGTCATCCTTATGGAGAATTCTACCAAATCAGAGTACAATGTCTGACTTTAAAATGAAAATGGTTTTCGTTTATATTTTACATTATGACCTTCGTACATACTCGGTTACATTTAGGAGAGTCATCTAAAATATTTAGTCACCCATGTGATCTTGGCAAGTAACCTAACCTCAACTCCAAGTCTCTAACTGGGAAAGTCTAAATTCAGTTTCTTCTTTCATTAAAGTGGACAAAAATAATAGTGTTTACCTCATATGATTGTTGTGAAGATAAGACGAACAAATACATGAAAGCATTTAGCACAATGCCTGACACAGGATAATGCATGGTACCTCATGCATTAATGCATGGTACCTCATAGTTTTTACCATGGTGACTGTGACTTAATCCAATAGACTGAGGCAGTGAAAGCAATGATGTGATACGACTCTAAAATGCAGATACTCCTTCTGAGCACTTTTGTTAAAAACTAAAGTTTTTAACAGCAATTCTCAAAGTGCTCAAGTAGTACTGTCTGGAATTTGAGGGTGTGAGGGTGGATTTACCTTACTGTGACATGCTCTTCTAGCAGTGATTCCCAGACTTTTTGAATTAATGGACACCAGAATTTGAGATTTTGGAGACTGACATAGCAAGGGAGAATATAAAAACTACCTCCTACTATTATGCCACTGAAAAAAGAGGCTAGGATTTAACACCCTCAACACTTTGCCATATATTAGCCACTCTCAGGTACATAGAACAATGATGGTGGATACAGGAGCAAAATTCTTTCTGATAGATGAACTTATTTTGTTTATTTTATATATCTAAACCTCTGGATCCACAGGTTGGAGGGTACCCACATTTGCTCTCCTGTAATGCTTGGAGTACTGCTAGGCATAGCCATAGGTATTACCAATATTAGTTCAAAAGATACAATAACTAGAACAGAGAGCCACAAGTTCAATCATAGTCTTTCTAAGATGGATTTCCCACTGAATCTCTGCAGCATCACAGTACTTTCTGATCACAGTAGTATCACAGGACTAGTACTACACAGTAGTATCCTAATAGTAGCATCATAGTAGTATCCCTTCGCATAGAGATAAGATTTAAAGAATCTTCGGCAGAGACTTTGAGAAGCAGACTCAAATGGGGTACTGACTAAGACTTCTTCACCACTTATTATCCTTGATTCCACGTTCCATTTGTAGTTTAATTTCTGATTTTTCATTCTCATCCTATCTAGCCTAATGACTACTTACTTCAGGACAATGGCAAAACCAACACTGACTTTAAAAAAAAATTGATTGTAGAATAAAATATAAACTCAAAGAATAATAGTACAACGTTCACCCCTATTTTGGTAAATCCAGCAGCCCAGGCTAATAATCCCATTGCCATTTTCATTTCCTTAGGTTGATTCTCACTAGAATTCTAACTTGATATCCTCAATTAATATATAATAAAAAACTAAAATTGAATATTTAAAGCATTCTTTATTCTCTTTACTCTGTGATGTAATAGGTAAACATATCCATTATTAGGTTCTAAAGTCTCAGATTTTAGGCAAAATTGTTATAACATAGGGTAGTCAGAAAATGCTTATGATAGTAGGAAGAAGCTGTAAGTGAGTTTACACATGAAAGACATGGTAAAATTTTAAATACATATTACATTATTTCACATTTGACAAGACTTATAAAAGGCTACTGAAATTTTCAGATAGATTAAACAATTATTTTAGCCGTTAACAAGAATAACTAGCTCACAAATGCTTGATCAATACAGAATTGCATGGGGTTCTCAAAGCAAGTAGAGAAGCAAGCAAATGATCATCATGATTTGTATTGATGATATGATTAAACATAATATTATGGACTTTGAAAATAGATTTTATGTAAAATGGATGCATGAATGGATAATGTAAACACCTGTTAATTCCATTTAGAGTAATAAATGAATAAGGCTTTTCCTTTTATGGGAAAATTATAGTAGCCCTTTCCAACTAAGTACGTGATTATGGTTCTCTCCTTTGGTTAGGTTATGTAAGGGTCCCTTGGCTCTGATAGGTACTCCTTGAATTTCCTACCATCACATTCACAATCTCCTCTTTTTTCATAAAGAAGCAGATTTCCCTACTTTCCTGAGATTTCCAACTTCCTCTTCACCAATCGCTTCTCATCAGCCTTTAAATGTAATCAGGTGTTTGCCATCTTAAATATTCCTTCTGTCTTCCTCATATCCCCTTCCAGATTCTACCGTAATTCTCTTTCCTTTTAAAAGGAAACTCCTTTCTTGAGTTTTTTTAAAGTTTCTCTATTTCTTAATGTAGGTTCCTATGGATTCTGCCCCGTAAGTTTAGTAAATTACTTTTGCCAAGACCACCAATAACCTCTTTGTCACTAAAGCCAAGGAACCTTTACTCACTTACCTTGCTTGATTTTTTTTGCACCATGTGATACTGTTGACCCTTCCCTCCTTTAAACATTTTTTTCTACTTGATTTCTAAGGTGGCACTTTTCCTTGTTTTTCCTTCTACGGTTTTTTAGTGGTCATTGGAGTTGAAAGCACATCTATTCTATTCCAACTGATTAGTCAAGGCCAATCATATAATTCCATTCTTCTTGCTAGGGGTGAGAAGTCCTTAGCTATTTTGGATCAATGAGATGTAAAAAGAGGCTTGTGGGGGGATTTAGGGAAAAAATGTTTTGCTTGTAAGAGACAGCTATGGGAAACTTGGTTCTCTCTCCTGATGGATTAGAAGGAGGAAGCTTGTTATCTTCAATTGCTATAGGTAGCCATCTGATAATTATGAAAGGAACCAAGTTTAGGATAAAGCCAACAATATGAATGGAAGAGTGGAGAGGGAAAAAAAAACCTAAGTATTTAAAATTATCTAACTGAAGACTAATCTGAGCCTTACCCTAGATCTTGTCTACTTCTTATGTTAGCTAAATATTTTAGTGTTCAAGGCTGGAATTTTCTATAACTTGTGGTAGAAAGAAACTTATTGACAAAATCGTTGGTCATTCCTTCTCTGTTCTTGTTTCTAAGGACATGCCTTAAATGTTGGTGTTCTGTGGAGTTCTGTGTCATCTATCTGTCTCACTCACGACTCAATTATGACATGTTTTAATGATTGCTAAATTTGTATCGCCAACTAAGATTTCTCTCCTGAACTTCAGAAAAATATATCTAAATATCCACTAAAAATTTCCACTCAGATTTCCTAAAGATACCTCAAATCTACATCTTAAAATTTAAACTTCCCTCCCCTCCTCCACTTACACCTATTACTCTTTTGCTTTCCCATCTCAGTGAATGGCACATCATGACTCATACAAATTAGAATCCTGGGGATTAGTCTTGGAACTCTTAGCTGTCTCTTAGGCCCCATGTCCAGTCAATCACAAGATCACATTGGCTCTACCTTTTAAGAATATATTGGATCTTTGCATTTTCTCTCTACCACCCGTTGCTTCTGTCTACTCTCCCTTGGATTACAAGAGAAGCTTTGTAACTCATTCCATGGCCTCTAGTTTTTCTGCTCCCCAAATCATTCCCTGAAAAGCTGTCAGAGTGCTCTTTAGATGAAAATTTAATGATGTCTCTTCCCTGTTTAAAACACTTCTTCCCATTTCTTTCAGGATAAAGCCCAGCATAATCTGGTTTATGCTTATCCTCCTAATTTTATTTTATGCCACCCTTCTCTCTTAACTTTCTTTAATTTCTTTACTAAACTGGTGTCCTCTCCAGGTGCTCTCCTAGCCATCTTCACAGGACTATATCTGCAGTGCTGGATATTGCACAATAGGCAGATTAATAACGTGTATAACACCTGCAAATCAGAATATTAACAATTATTTGGGGTAAAATAATTTGATATTTAATATATCTTTTTAAAAAAGCACTGAAGGGCTTCCCTGGTGGCGCAGTGGTTGAGAGTCCATCTGCCGATGCAGGGGACACGGGCTCGTGCCCCGGTCCGGGAAGATCCCACATGCCGCTGAGCGGCTGGGCCCGTTAGCCATGGCTGCTGGGCCTGCGCTTCTGGAGCCTGTGCTCCGCAACGGGAGAGGCCACAACAGTGAGAGGCCCGTGTACGGCAAAAACAAAACAAAACAAACAAAAAAAAACACTGAAGTATTTATCAAGGGAAAAATCACCACTTATGTTACAAAGGAAGTATGGGATTATGTAGTGTATATGTTATGAAGCACAATTATAAAATGAACATTTATGAGCTTAAGAACTAGAGTGTAAGAATCACAATTCAGCTTAAGAAACAGAACAGTACTAAAACTAATATCAGTTTCCTCCCTGATTCTACCCCCAGCCTCCCCTTTAGAGATAACCATAATCCTAAATTTATGTTAACCATTCCCTTATAAAAGGTTTTCTCACTCATATACTTATGCCTAAATAATATATTTTTAGTTTTGCTTGTTTTTGAGATTTATAAATATGGAACTCTTGATGTGTGCCATCTTCTGAAACTTGTTTTTCACTCAAACTATGCTTCTAAAGTTTATACACATTATCCTAATTATAGCCAACAAATGTTCATTGCTGTAAAGTATTCCCTTGTGTGAATATTTTTTATCACGTTTCTTGTGATAGACATTTAGGCTTATCCAGTATTCTACCATTGTACGTGTTGGTATCTTGAATGACATACACAAGAGTTCTTCTAGGATATCTTAGGAGAGCAATTATTGGAATGTTGGGTATATGCATATTCAGCTTTATAAGATAATTTGTTGCCAATGTGATTGTGCTTTATACTCCCACAAGAAGTATAGAGTTTACATTGTTCTTATACTTGCAGGGAACTTATATTTTCATACTTCTTAATTTTTGTTAGTCCAGTAGGTATAAAATAGCATTTTTTTCTGTATTTCCCTGATTGATAAAAAGGTTCAGTTTTATTTTAATGTTAATTTACTCTCCTGATGCCCTTGTATTTTACCATACTTTTGGTACTGTGTTATATGTCTTTTCATATTGATTTGTAGGAGTTTTAAAAAATATATTCTAGAATATAAATCTCTTGTCCCTCATATATGTTGCAATTATCTTCTCGGTTATAGCTTTCTTTCTGCTCCCTTTATGGTGATTTAACATGAAGTATTACAATTACCTACTTATCACTGAACCTACCTCACCAGACTAATAGGTCCTAGAGGTAAGACACCATACCATATCTTATTCATTTTTGTTCCCTAACATCTAGCAAGTACTCAACACATAGTAGTGCTGCTTAGCACATACAGTTGCTCACTAAGTGTCTGATGAATGAATGACAGGATGAATGAGTTGTTATGACTTTAGAAATGGTGAATCAATCTTTTGTGGTTAAATTTCATTTTATGCAAATTGGCTACACCATGCTGCTGAATCCAACAGAGTCAGAAAGTATACATTACACAATTTACGGTAGTTGCACTTCAAAGGTGGGTGTCAGACACAAATAAGAGGTGACAGATCTTCAGAGAGGTGGCAGGATGTTGTTTATAAAAATTCATTACCAGCTCTGAGCATTTGGCAATGTTCACTTTTCATTCTTTTCAATGCACTTACAGTTAACCAGACTCCCTATTGTGGGATAGTATTTAGCCTAAATTTATCACAAAGTTAGAAGTGATGTTAAGACACAAGATATGGATTACATATTACAATGGATATGCAAGATTCATGGTTTGTGTCATTAATTTGAAATTGGTTACCTTTTTAGTAATGGTGTCCGGAGGTACATCCCGCCTCCCAAGAGGATAAGGATTCCATTGGCCACTAGGAGATACATCTTCTTGTCCATTGTCTAAAATGTTGCTTTGCTGGGACGGGGTCTATTGCAAAAATGGTATGGCATTCTTTAGTGATGTAATAGAAGTTTATCATAGTTTTCTGAAAAGAGTCCCTCATGATTATGGTAAAATTAATTTTGTTTAATCACAGAAAAACATATATCCTAAACTGGAGGTATTATTATACACTATTTATGTGGTAAGAATTGTAAATTAATAGCTTTTTGGAAGCAGTGAGAAATTCAATTAAAATAACCATCTTATAGTTATTTACTGAATTTTAAAGAGAAGTTTAAATTTACAGTACTGGAATAAAAATAATCAGGATAAAATTAACCAATTGTTAAAAACTACAACATTTAAAAGTTGCTTCATTTGTTTCTTTAGTGTGATCTTACCATTTGGAATATAAACTGAAACCATATAATACATAGTATGTAACTTCCAATATTCCAAACCATAACCTAAAACAAATTTTATAAGGCTGTATTGATTCTGGGAGAATGTGTCTTGCACTAATCCAAAGTGGTATTAACACTAGCATAGTGCGAGATTCATGGCACTATGACATCTACAGATTGCTTAGAGGAAAGATTAACACATCAAAAAATATTGTGCTGTTAGAATTTCAGTGTAAATAAATCATAATTGTTTTGATTCCAAATTTATTTATATAGATCATTTATGCATTAAAGTTTACACTCTTCATATATATTTTATTTTTGGCTGATTTACTGCTTATTATTTTTAACAAATAATACTACTCCTGTATTTATTGTTATTACTACTAGATATTTTGGGAGGCTTCTGTAGTCTGACCTGAGTAACAGAAGATAATCATACATCATCAGAAAGATGGCCTCCCGTGGAGGGATACAGTAATGGGATATTTTTCCTGTCGAAGTTGATTAACTTTTCCCATAGGCTTTCTCCTCCTCTGACCTACGGGATATACAAGTACTGCTTGATTTCCTGGGGAATTCTTATGTGGTGAGATATTATACTCAATGTTTCCTACGCCATTTTCTCCACATGTTTTGGAGGATCCCTATGGATAAAGAAAGCCTGGTTAGAGAGTGTATGTGCAGCTCTTTGTGTGAAGAATGGTCCTCCAACCCTGGAATGAGGGAACTGGGCCATTCTCTTCATAACATGGCGCAGATGGACTGCTTGCCAGGCTTCATCCAGTTATATGGAGTGCTCCTTCCTAATTGTTCTCCTTTAGAAAACAATTATATAACCACCCTATCTGCATTTTGACTACATGCATTTTTAAAAAACATTGCTTGGAACTATTAAAAAATAATATTTATTATGACAAGATTAATTAAACAAAATTAGATGAAACTTTCCTGGGGTCTAGTGGATATAGTGAAAAGTAAGGAAATAATTCAGTTTTCTTCTTTGACTTTGGCCGTGTGAATTCCTTTTTCATGAGCATATCACAAAGTATGAAAAAAGAGGACAAAGGTACTGAATTGAGGCTCCTGGGTTAGTTAGGAATGAATTTACATGTGTTTGTTTGAAAATAAAATAGAGGTAACATATTTAAAGTATATATTACTTGAAAATAACCAGCTATTCGATGACCATCTGTCTGATTTCAAGCATTAATTTTCTAGTCTTTACCTTTTAGAGATTAATGTTTGCATATGCTCACACACGATTTTTCTAGCATATGATAAATCAAACTGTTAAAATTAAGCAGTTAAAATATAATTATGCAGGGCAGGCACTACTGGACAGTTTTCTTTTTGAATTTTTAGTACTCATGTCTTTTCTGGTTTGGTTTCTTTGCCAATGAAGTGGGATAAAAAATATATTTAACAAGCTGGGTCTGTGGAACACAGATTTTTGAGAAGTGGTCAGAATTCAACACATATAATCTTTTTTTCCTCCATATCATCTTTATCTCCATCTCTATTTCCTCCACTAAACTCCCTTCAGCTGCCCAGACATGACTCCTACTCAGAGAACAACTGAGAACTGCAAGATTCTTTTCAACGTAAAGAAGGCTAAAACCCTTAGTCAAAATCCTAATATCATGATAATGAGATTCTTCATTAATTTAGCAATTAATCTCTCTCTTTTTAAAATTAGAATTAACAACCGCACCAATTCCTTTATGTTACAGGGCCCAAAGAGAACATAAACATGCAGACACGTGAAAAAAATACTTTGACTAGACACCAAAATTAAAGGAATTTCCTGAAAGCAATTTCTTTTATTAATTTCAAGAATGCTCTGGCCTCTTTGTTTTTCTGAAGTGAGACACACTAGGGGTGACTTAAGTTTGCAAAAAATAGACCGTGAAAACAGTTTATTAATGTTTGGGAAGGAGGAACCCAAAAGAGAATTATGTAGTGGGTTCACATTCTTTCTCAAAAGGAGTGAGTATAGCTATTTACAAAAAAATGAACTTCTGATAAAGTACTCCTGAACTTTACATAAATGCAGTTACTTAGTTGTTAAAATTCTATGAAAAGTTACAAGGAGCAACTGTCACTATTGAATTTTATTATTTCAAAGAAAATAAGCAAATTGAGGTTCAATTATCTTTAGTACCACATTCTAGTTATTTTCTTTAGATACTTCAAAAGATTAAGAATTAGTCTTTTCCTCACCACATATGACCAATTAAATATAAAATACGTGGAAAATCATCACAATATACAATTTCTTCAGCTTCTAAATTCTGTAGATCCTTAATATTTCAAAATAAAAGAAAAACTTGTCAATGTGATTTAGTGAAAAGTCAGAAATTATATTTGTTAAGAAATTCAGTAATGCTAGTAGTTTTGCTGAACAGATGCTAATCCCAAAGACGACTGTGGACATTTGTAGATTTAATGTTTATGATTTTGACTACTGTGAATGATCACAAGCATCTACTGGAAGGAAGAAGTAGTTTCTAATTTGTTGAGACATAAATGTGCATGAATATGTGTCTCTATATATCTGTGTATGCATGATCATGTATATGAGTGTATGCATGCAGGTATGCCTATGTGTGCCCATATGTGAGGATATGTGTATGTAGAGGATTCACATATATGAGTAAATGAGCTTAGCTGATTTAGTAGCTTTGCTCTTGACTGTTAATTGATGGGTGCACTGAAAGCTTGGGAAATTCACTTATGGCATTTAGTTGGAGGGATTATATGAGAGTGGTATGAGAATTTGGCACTGTGCAAAGGTCTTGGGATATATTCCTTAAGAACTCAATGATCTATTTTGCTTAGTAATTGGCACATGGTTCACAGAGGCCATTACCACAGCTTCAAAAAAATGTGTGAAAACAACTTTCCCCAAAGTATTTTCAGTGAAATTATTCTTTTTCTGCATATTTTTTGAAAAGAGTAGGTTATAAAGACAAATATACACCAAGTTTGGATCTTAATTATTATGATTTCACAGTGTTCAGTCTGAAGGTGGTAATGTAATGTCCAGATTATTTTAAAGCTAGTATTTCATTATATTGGTAGGGAAGCATCTGTACAAGTACTAAGCTTATTTTGGTAATTTTAATCACTGTTTATGAGGATTTATGTGGATTTACAGGCTGAAGGCTTTTTTCATAATTAGAAAGATAAGTGAATTCTTCTTGAGCAATAGGTAGCCAATAATAAATGTAGCAAAATCAGTAGAAACTATAGGCATAAGTTACCCCAAGGTGCTGCAGAAATATTGCTTTGCTTTCAGCAAACAAAACAAAACAAAACAAAACAAAACTGGAATTAAGTAAGTAACCCTTGGAACTAGGGTGAACGAATGCATATCAGATATTGTTACTATTTGATCCTGAGTCACTTGCATAGGTCTACAAGAAAGGACATTAGAAATCTGAAAAGAATTTAGGTGCAAACATTGCTATCTAAAACTCTAATTCTAAAGATGGTGGAATAAGTATGAACTAATAAAACAGATACTGAGGCCATCTTCTTCCAGGCAAAATTATATGAAAAGATCATTGAATACATATATTTCCATAATTTCAACTTCCCTTCCTCTGAAATTGTAATTTATATTAGTGTCTGTTTCAATAAGCCAATGAGCAGTAGGTACTATGGTGTAATAATATGTTGGTAAAAGTTAAAAAAGAAAAAAAAGAAAAAAATTATCAATTTCTCCAGTGTAGAAGAGACCACACTATTTATATTGGCAGCTGGACACCTGCAGATGGGGAGTTAGAAAAGGCCAGGGATTTCTTTCCCAGCCTTGCATGTCTCTGGAGCAGGAGTATTATGGATGATTAAGTTGTGATTTTCTTAGGTTCAAAACCTTTGGTCTTTTCCTGCTACCAAACATATTTCTTGGTGCTACTGAGTGCTCAGGAAATGCAAGTGGATCTTAAAGAGGGCAAGGTAACTACTAGCATTTATTAAGATCAGCTAAATAAGAGAGCACTGTATCTGTAGCACATAGGGGATGATTTGGGTCATGATGTATTTTAGATTAGTTATTATGTTCTACTTGTGCATTCTTTTCTCCATCCCATAAGATCTACTTTTCTGGATTGTTGTGAAGATAATATAATTATGTATATGAAAGAGCTTTATCAACTATTATGAATTACAGTCTATGAAAATGTCCGATTTTATAAACATTTGAGAAGACATCATCATATACAAGAAATAGCAGGGACTTGAGTGCTAAGCAGAGTCGGATTCAAATTCTACTACCATGCTAGGTGTAGAGGTTACAACAGTAAAACAGTGAAAATATAGTTGAGTTCTTTTATGTAACACATGAATCTCAGTTTCTTCTTCTATACAATGGTGAGAAATAATTCCATTCAGGGTTTTTGTGAGGGTTGTGCAAAAAAAAAAAAATTAAAGTATCTCATGGTACTATGTATATAGTAGATTTCCAATAAATCCTAGTCTTTATTCTTCTCCTATCAAAATATTTATTTTTTCTACCATTAATCTGGATAATAAAAATGACAGTTTGAACTGACATTTTACAATATTATATTTCTCTTTGATAACATAAAATTTCAAGACATTAGCTAAGCTCAATTACAACAGAACACATCCAAAGAAGCACACTGAACCATCAATAACGTCATAGAAAGTCGTCTTAAATGCTTTTTGGAGAGGCAGTGAATAAATGACAAATGGATAAATGAATGAATGAATGAATGAATAAGTAAATAGATAGAGATACTAATAATTTATAATTTAATAGCTGACTTATATGTCTTAGATGTTCTATTTATAAATACTATTAAATTTTTTATTAGAGTAAGCATCAAAAGATGAAAATATTAAAGGAAATTAAATTTATTAAACTAATTTTGTGGTTTTCTTGATTTGCATTCTGTTAATATCAAAACAGGTTCTGTAAAATTACCATAGAAAATATAATTTACTATCTATAATACAGAAAGACTATATTTAGCTTGTAGTCCATGAAAAATGTACAGTACTCGACCTGGAATATAATAAATATGAAAAAATAGAAATATTCAAAACACATAGCAAAATCTGGGAGAGTCTTTTCTTTTTATCCACATAAATATTCGCTGCGTAAATACTTCAAGTTCAGAGTTCTTCAATCTTTATTCAAAAATAGTTATATCTTTTAAGTAGTTTATTACAAATTTGTTTAAAAGAAAATTGAGAAAAAAATATTAGATATGTTTTGGTAGTCTAAAAAAAAAAATCCAAACCGACAGACAAATAATTTGCTCAGTCAGGACCTCAGGTAGTGTCCTTTTGTCAATTACCATAATGGAAGGATGGGGAGGTAGGAATCACAAAAAGGTGCCCTCTTTGGGTACATAACTTGCAAGAAGACAATCTCAGTGTAACAGAGAAAATACAAAAAGGTGCTCCTTTCTTCTAATTACAAGAGGTTAAGTCTTGCCAGCAGAGGGTGTGGGGAAAGGGTCTGGATTTCAACCCCTGAATGTTCCCTGGGGAGGGCACCACCTATACAAAAGTATGCTGCAACTCCATACCCAGTTCTTAACTGGTAATACGTGAAAACATTCATTTAGATTCCTTAGGACACTTCATTTATTCTTTCTAGGACACCCCAAAGTCATTTACCACAGTACTTAACTAGAGATAGCCAGTGTTATCATTCAGGAATTTTATGAATAAAAAGATAGCTCCAGGATTTTCACAGGAGAATGAACAGTTTTTGTCAATTTTATCTACTGAAATATTTTTATTTTGATCTTAGTCTATATTTTAGTGCAATTCTCATGGCTAACAATCATTTAGAGGCTGTAATGATATCTTAAATAGCTGATACTAATTTTTATTATCTTAAGTGGCAAGATGAAAGTGCTGTAATAGGTTTTTATGTATTTGTAAATCAAAGGAAAATAATTTTTGTCTATCTCCTCTCCTGGTGAGAAGGGCTCCAGGAATCTGAGCCTCAATCATAGGACCGGTTATCAATGGTTAGTGGAGAATCTGAAAGGCTGCACCTTAAGAGAGGTTGACCCTAAAGTTTGGCAGAAAAACCAAACAAATTTTCAAATTAAGGAGCTCTGCAGAAGAGATATACCTAGCACAAAGGCAAAAGGGCAGAGACTTAGATTGGAATCCATGAAAGGAAGTAGAGCATGGAGTAGTCTTGAAAGTGATTAAACAACCAGTAACCACACCTGATGATGTTCCTGCACTAGCAACAAGGTAGCAAAGTTGCCCAGATGCTGAAATGTCTACAGTTTACAGGGCTTAAACTCATCATTTGGGTCATAAAATCTTTGGGGGGCAATGGAGTAGTTGCCCTGACTGTTTATTTCCATCCCTTGCTTTCTTTCTTCTCCCTTTTATTTATCTATTTTTTGGTGTGTGTAATAAAGTATTGATGATAATTCATTTTGAGATAGACTATTTCAATATTTGAATTACTCCTTTTTAGGGGGGCCTGGATGGCAGCTTATTTATTTATTTATTTATTTGTTTATATTGAAGTATACTTGATTTACAATATTGTGTTTCAGTTGTATGCAAAGTGATTCAGTTCTATATATATGTGTGTGTATATATATACAAAAATGTATATATATTTTTTATATATATTCTTTTTCAGATTCTTTCCCATACTTGAGTTATTCTTGGTTTGCAATTTAAGGTAGTTTCCAAAAAGAATTCCTTTAGGTCATCTCTGTGCCCAACTGAGTAAGGTTGCAATGTCTCCAAATATAACTCTGCAATATTTCTGTTACAGATCATCTTAGAGCTATAGTAATAGTTAATGAATCCATTCTATAGGGTACCCCCCAAAACATCAGAAAATTAATATAGCAACACAGAGGTACCTAATTTATATCTGGAGAATAATTTATACATTGAGAAACAGTGCTTCAAGTGTATTACCATTTTTCAGACACTGAATATATCTATATTATCCTATAGATTGATGAGAAAATAGGGCTAAAAACTAAGCAAAATAGGGGTTATCCATATGATATAATTTCAAGGGGTTTAAGCAATAGCTTCTTTCATACCAAGATCTCTCAAATCTGCTCACTGTATTTTGAAATTCTACGATTGTAGTTTAAGGGTTTGATTTCTATTTAATTACCAAGCTCTCCAGGAAAGGTGTCTATTTAAGTTGTGATAGCTCGTCTGTTTCTTAGCGCAGATAAGTTTCAAGACTTTTTGAACACTGGTTTTGTTAGGGCAGAAGATGAAAGCCCTGGGCATCTAAGAGGACATGAAGAACAGACTAGAGGCTCCAGTGAAAAGGGTCTCACTGATGGTAGTGTGCTGGCACTGACTTGTACTAGCTCATGAGAGCTGACTATTCTCAGTGCCAATTTTGAGTTCAGTGATATCAAGTTACTACTTTGAAACTGGCCAGAGAGGGAGTGTTTTATCACCGACATAAATCAGTCATTTTTCTCCCTGGAGAGAGTTACCTACACAATACTGGTCCTGTAACAGGAGACTGAGGACAAGGAAAATAATTTTCAAAAGTTCTCAATTAAGTTAGCTTTATTGTTTTTTCCCCAAAGTGATCATGGGTGATAAAAAAGCTGTGAATTTAAATGTCTCTTTAATTTTATTACTCTCCTCAGAGTAGGAAGCAAACTATACAGAGTTAGGAGCTGTTATTAAGGCTAATTTGACAATAAAACATGAGTTTGTGGTCATATAACACTCACTTTCCTGGGATGGGAGTTTGCTCCATACGTTCATTAATTTGATTAAGAGAAGAGTGTTTGGAGGCTACCATCATTTTGTTATCCTTACTTTTGCATTGCTTTTTTTTGGTAAAAATTTACTAGGTTAATGACTACATTAATAATATAGTCATAATGACATATTGTGTGAAAATGACTCATTAGTTTCCATCAAAAGGTAACTAAGAGTGCATTAGTCAATTTAAACAGGTAAAATGTGTATTCTCTGTTTTGCCTGAATAAAACAAGCAGAAACGGTCCTTTGACAATGGAAATGTTTCCTCTTACAGTATATTCTCTTTCAAATAAGGCTACATTTTCATTTAAAATCATGTGAACTTTCCACTTTTCCATTAACCCAGGATGAGTAAAAATTTGCTAGCTAAGCTACAAATTTGTTTCTCATGTTTTACTTCTGTGTAATATTTCCTACAAAAAAAATGGGCTAAAGAAATATTTAGAAGTGCCAACCACTTAATTTTCATTCTAATTTAGGACTCTATGTCTTTTCCAAAGGAATCAACTGAAATCCAATAATAATTTCTTTGTGTGTGTGTGTGTGTGTGTGTGTGTGTGTGTGTCTTTGTTTTGTTCTTTTGTTTTTATTATTTCTTTCACTTCATGAGGATTAAAACTGTAGTTCACATCCATTCTCTATCTCAGCTCTTGTACTCAACCAGCATTTATTTAATCTTTTCTTCTGAGAATTCCTTACTTATAGCTAGTTCATTGGTACATTTAAGACTTAGATTAATTGACCATAACTGTATGGGTTTATTTCTCAGCTGTCTATTGTGTTCCATTGATCTATGTGTCTGTTTTTATGCCAGTGCCATCCAGTAATAATTTCTAGTTCTGTTCTCAGAATGCATCAGCAAGAGAATATAGGGTGGTCTTCCAAAAAAGTAAAAAAAAAAAAAAAAAAAATGGTATATATCAATACATACATATACACACACAAAAGAAAGAGAAGCAAAGAATAAAAGAAAAAGAAAATGAATAATAAGAAAAAATGAGTCTTAAAGCAACACAAAAAGCCATGTACCTGCTCAATCCAAAAAGCAAAGCTGTTAAGCAGGAACCTGATAATCAATCTAGCTATAAATATTCATTTAGCAGCTAAGAGTTTGGGCTCTACATTGTTTGCCCTTGTGCTTTTTGGACTCCTGAGAGTCTATAAGCAGGGCTGTATGTACAGCCTAAACACATTACGTGAACAAACAACATTAATTGGCTTTGGTATGCTGACACATGTAGGGCAGTCCATACTTACTTTCTGAAGAGGTAGTTCGTGTAGATCAAATTTAGACTTAGTCTGCAAGTTTAAAGTCATGCTTCTGCCTGCATGCATTGCTGAAATACCTCCATAGGGCAGCATGCCAAGGTTAACTGTGCTGTGTTTGTAAGCAGCATTCTGAGTAGAGGAAATAATCATGTGACAGGATGTGAACACATGCTCAACAAACTGATTATTACATGAACATGTTTAAATTTATAACATTTAACTTAAAGCAGGCAAACAGTAACTTTCTTTTCTAAACATGCACTTGATCAGACAGAAGCATACAGTAAACAGTGTTAGTTATGCACATAATGAGTACCATCCAAAACTACAGAAAAGACAAAAAGCAAAGATAACATTTGTTGTACATTTGCTCCTAACTCAAAGGCATAAAATCTATCTCTTATATATCATGATTGTAGTGACTATGGACAAATGTACATCAGTGGCGGTCTATTAATTCAAAAATTTCAAACAGCGAGGTCTTAATCAAATTTTGTCAGCTGCAAATCTCATGGTCTCTTTCACATTGTAAGATTAGCACATACAAATTAGCTTAGCTTATAATTCTGCCTTAAAACTAATACACTGAAAAGTTAAATCCCAAATCAGTTGCTTTTATTTCTCTGTCTATAGGCATAATTATGGCAACTCAGAAAAAAGAGCTGGTCAAAAAAATCAGTCAATCTGACCAGTGGATGATTGAATTTGCGTATTAGTTTAGTTAAACCAGTCAACTTGTATGTGAATCCAAATATTCTAACTTTTTTGTTGTTTCTTAAAAAATTACATTTTAAACTGGAAAAATTTCATAATGAAACTAAAGGAACTATGATTTGAACTATTAATGCTATTTATCTGATATACCTAAATACCTATAGAACATTCTAGTGATATTTGCATAGTAGCTACCCTTCAGTAGGTGCATCTAAAGTTATTCCAAGTGTCTGATAGGTAGTTTGTTTTTTTCTACAGAACTTCATTTAAAAATTAAAACATTTTGTGGGCTTCCCTGGTGGCACAGTGGTTGCGAGCCCGCCTGCCAATGCAGGGGACACGAGTTCGTGCCCCAGTCCAGGAGGATCCCACATGCCGCGGAGCGGCTGGGCCCGTGAGCCATGGCCACTGAGCCTGTGCGTCAGGAGCCTGTGCTCCGCAACAACAACAACAACAAAAAATTAAAACATTTTGTATACCCTGTCATCAAATAGTTTCCATCAGTACAATCTCTACTTTCCACCTATCATGGACATGTAATAATTGACAGCATTTGGCCTTTTTAAGTAATTCTCTTAATTTGGAAAAAAAAAAAACTACAGAAGTTAACTTAGTACACTTTTTAAAACTGAATATTATTGAACATTAACAGCAGGCATCTATTCTATTCTGAGGGCATTATTTGCAAAGAAATGATTTTTAGCAACAGAATTCCATCAACTGAAAGACTATTATACTCCTGATGGTGTGCTGTTTACTAATCATATTTGTTATGGATCCCTGATTATTTCATCCAGAGATTGTTTTTCATTGTCACCATGCCAAAACTGAAAAGGACACTGAACATTTCAATCTAGCACTTGAATGACTCCTTAAGGGTTAAAATGACTCCAGTCTAGGGCTCTCTCAGCTCTTATGGAAGAGTAGCAGTCTTAGATATATGGGTTCATGTTTTCATTTCTCTCAGTCAAATTGGGGCTCTATAGTGGAAGCATGAGCCTCGAGATAAAACCAAAGGAGAAAACAAGCATCTTTAATCTAGGGTAGTACTTGGAGCTGCCTCTCCAAGGTCAACACCGAGCAAGATCTTTAACCAACATTACGTAGAACACTTAAGCTTATCCAATGTCCAGGCTTCTAGGCAGTTCTCTTTTATAAGGAATGGACAAAGATCTTGTAGTTTCTAGTGTAACTATTTGATTTCCAGGGTTCAAATCACTCAACTAAATTTCACTGGAAGGAAGAACACTGTATCTGGGGCAATCTGACTTTGGGCAGAATGTTAAGAACAACAGTACAGAACTATTTTTACATAACAACTCTGTGTTCCAGCACCCTGAATTTATCTTGTTTAAAGTTTTAAGTAAGATACAGCCTGAATAGCTCAGTTACTCAATTTAGAGAGGGAAAGAAAAGTTACTTGGAGAAAAGAGGAAGAGCTTTCAGGATTTGATAGCTTGAAGCAATACTCTAAGGTAATTTAATTTCATGGAATTAAATGAGAAGCTATTGAATATACATTGAAATTGCTCTGAAAAATGAAAGACAGACTGAGGGAATTATAAAGACAGAGGATATGTGAAGACTAATTAAAAAGGGAGGTATTGTCACAGGAATGGAAAAATACATACAAATTTACTTTTAGTTATCTGGATCTGGGACAGGCAGGGCCTCCAGACTTCTGCTGATCCAAATCCCCCTTCCCCAGTCCTATTTTCCTCTCTCCAAATTCCTGCTCCAACTAGAGGAGTCACCTACTTTTCAGTAGCTCTGATCAAAGGAAAGGAACCATTTATTTGGGAAACCAGTAAATAAATGATGGTACCAAGTGCTTAAAATTTTGTCTTTTCTTTTTCATGCTTTGTTTTCGCTCACTCCTCTGTTGCCTCAAATTACTAGTCATTGTATATATGCTCCAAAAAGCTTCTTATAACCTTTCTTGGCTAGTTCATCTTACCCTGTTACGTATGGTCGTGTCTACACGAGGCCAGAGTTCCCAAACTGTACTGTTTTATTTGGCCCCAAATATTTTCGCCCTCCAAGTTATCTGTCTACATGGAGGGTATAACTTGAGGTAAGGCATGGTGACAACCGACCAGGTGTCTCCCACTGACAGCCAGTCATGAGGCTTTGATGAGGCTCCCTTCAATGGGACTGAGCACACCTATTTGAAACAGACATTCTGATGAAATATTTTGCAAGGCAGAACCAGTTTCCACATTGAGAAACTAATACCCACACCCACATTTATTAGTTTACTCTTTTCCTATAAATAATTGTTTTCTTGTCATGTAGACACGACCTACAAACAATATAATTATTTTAAAAGAGTACACCTGAAAACGTAAAATTCAGCATTAAGAAAATATATAATAAATGCAGTGACCTGTGCTTTTAGCAGGACACCAAATAAAATAAAACTATTGTGTGAAACATTCTAATGGTATATTATTAACCAGATCCCCAATTTACACTGAGCATTTAAATCTAGAAAATGAGAACAGAAGGCCCTATTTTCACAAAAAGGACTTTTAAGATTCTAAGGTCAATGCAGAGTACACAAAGCCCTCTACACCAAAGCCGCAAAGTATCAATACACTCAGTGGTGATGGTCAATTGATCATAGTTCTAGAAAATGCAGACTTCTCTTAGAGAGATACAAACAACAACAAAAAGTAATTCTAGGCCTTATACAAGTTTTTTTTTTTTTGCTCTCCTCAATTGCTATGCATTTCATGATTTGTTGTGATTCAATTTTTAACTGCATTAAGATTAATGTCCCCCCCTTTTTGCTGCAATATACACACTAATTTGTACATTTGTAGTCTTTATAAAGACATCATCTATTTTTGTTGTCTGTAGTATGATTTGAATTTAACCATTTCTTTCTATATGAAAAGCAACATTCTAAATGGCAGAATTTTCATTGAATAAAATAATGTATAGGAGGGCATTCAATCTCTGCTTATTTTATTTTTCTGTTTCTTGCTGAGAAGATTATTGCTCATTAGAAGTAATAACTTTAGTAGTCCCATAGCAGTAACTATATGCAAATTGTATAAACAAATTAGGTCTGATTTTAATATAAGTGAGTCTGTGCAGAAAGGATTAGAATACTCACTTTTTATAGATTCAATAAAAATCATACTCTTTAGGTCACTAGAGAACAGTTTTGTGTCCTAGGAGATGCATTTTGCCTTAATGGCTAGAAAGCAATTGAAGCACTATCCTATATGACAGAGTCAAATTCTTTCTTACTAACCATATTTAGGATAGTTTTGATAAATAATTCACCTATACGTTATGAACTCTCAAAGAGCATCAAACAGTATCCATGAAAAACTATTATGATCAATTTCCCCACAATATAAAGATAAATAAAATGCTGATCATCTCTTCATTCATGTAGTTCATGCTTCACTACATGTGCTTAGAAATGCCAATAAAGTAAAACTAAAGGCAGGAGGGATATTCTTACAGAGAAATGCCAAACATACCCTGTCTAACCTTCTAGCTTCTATATGTCTAAGCAGCTGTTGTCTCCAGTCTGCAGGCATTTTACCACAGCTCTCCTCTCCCTTCACAGGAGTAGGCCTCGTCTTTATATCACTGTTATCTGATGGCTTGTCACCATAGTTACCCAAGTTATAGTCAGATGGTATTTTTTCCAAAAGAGCTGCCATAGTAGGCCTAGCTGAAACTGGCCTGGTTTGGGAGGCACCATAACTCTCTGTACTGTAGCTTCTTGCAGACAATGGCCTCCTTTGGGTAAGGTTTTTAACTGGAAAACTTCCCGCCTGAGCTTTCACTTCTTGATATGAAGGGTGTTCATCTTCATACCTGCCATTCCTTTTCAGGAACTGGGACTCAGTCACTGAAACGCTGCTTTGGCGATCCAGACCTCCCCTATATGGAGGTCTGCCGTACCTATCATTCGGAGGCAGCTCATGAGGTTCACTGACCCTTCTAAACATGGCCATTTCTGTGGAACTCGCCAGGGAGTCAGCTCTTCTCAAGAAGCCTGCCCTGGCACCTTGGCTTGCAAACTGGGCATTTACCACAGCATCCTCATTAACAGATGGCTGAGAAAATGAAAATATTTGCTCAATCGGTGGGTATCCTCTGTAAGCTCTAGGACTAACCAAATCCTTGGTGATGTTTTTGCCCGGCTGTTGCACGTACTCAGAATTGTGTTGAAATGGGGGCGGTATCCTCTTTTCAGCTTTAACCTCCACTGCTCCTTGGGGATTGAAGCTTTGGTCAAATTGATAGACTTTTTTTGTCATGGAAGCTTTTTGTTGTTGTGGCCCTTTACTACTTCCATAAGTGAGCATCTCGTCATCCAGCATCGGGACTGACTGGCTTCGAGACATACTGGACATACCATGCTCTGGTCCTAACATTTTGTCAGGTCGTTCGTGACTTCCTAAGTGATCACTCCCAGAAGCATAGTTTTCTAATGGTATATTGTAAACCTTGTATGTACCAATGTCAATCTCATCGATACTCTGTGACTTCTTGAATTTATTGGACTTGATGTCTTTCATTAGTGGGGAAAGCCTCTCTGTGCTTTTGCTAATTGAAATAACACCTTTAGAAGATTCTGGGCGGCAGTGGATTTGAGAAAAGACATTACTGAGACTCCTGTTGGGATTAGAATCATGATACTCCCATGGTACTCCTGGAGAAAAAGGACTAGGTATTTCAGCAGATTCTTTTATATGTTCTTTCCTTTCAGGCAATGGGCTGGTGGTAGGGGTTGTCTCTAATTTGGAAGGGAAAGCAGTCCTGTCTTCAAAAGGACTAGGGGTTCTGGTCCAATTCTGCCAAGGATTGGAAGGAGGCACTTCTGTTTCTGGTGTGTGTCTGTGTGTAGACTGCTCAAGTTCCAGGGGAACACCAACAATCCTATCTTGCCTAATCAAAGGCCTGCGTCCATGAGAAGATGTGCTTCTAGATTTTGAACTCAGGAGAGGATTATTGTTGGCATTCTCGCCTGTGGTTTCCTCTGCAACAAACCCGGTGTTATCATAATGTGAGCCATCAGTCCAGTTGTCAGTGAAAGTGTCACTCAATGGCAGCCGGTCAGGACGCTGTGGTAGATTCCCTGGGGGGACAGCCTCCCGCTGGCTGAGCAATGGCTTTGCATCAAGAGGCTGTGGGAAAGATTGTGCAATCCTGTGAACACAATGGGAAGGAGAAACATGAAAATGAGGAAGATCTGGGTCTTTGCCAGAAAGAACACCAGGCAAGAATACCACCATCCTTTGTCCAACTGATCATTCATCCACACCTCAATTATGATTAACGATAGCATTATTATTCATGTCCAAAAAAAGTCACTCCTTTACCCTGCTCTAACTTTTATTTCTTCTCAGTTATTACCTTCTAATATACACAGTTTACTTACCTGTTATATGTCTTGTGTCCTCTGCTAGAATGTAAACTCATGAGGGCAGAGGTTTTTTCTCTTCAGGCCTAGCATAGTGCTTGGCACATAGTAGGTACTAAGTACATATTTGTTGAATGAATGAATGAATGAATAAATGAGTGAATGAAAGAAATATAGTTATTTTTAGTAATGGTCCTGAACCTGTCCGATAATTAGAGCTACCTGATTCCTGGTCTCCATGAATTTCTGATTCAGTACATTTCCAAACTATTAGTTGAGAGTACATTTCTTATCAATGCTTCTTATATCTAATGAACCCAAGTTTTCTTCAAATAACATATTTGAGGGTCAGGTATTAGAAGACATTAAATCCATTGTATAGTGTATGCATTCACATATCTTTTTCTAGAATGTAAATTAAATTAAATTAAATTATGAGTTCGGGTCATTGGCATGTTTATTCTGGTGACCACAGTATCTCTACAAGATGCTCATTTTTCTAAGTTTATTCTAAACCGTTTGCACACTAATGATATTGAATTATATATCTTTTATTAAAGACTTTTAAGGGCTTTTGCTAATTGAAAAAAAGTGCATTTAGAAGGCATCTTCCAAAAGTACCTAAATCAGTCTCAGCTTATATAACAAATAATAAATTTACAAACTGAAAGAGTTAAGATTTTTATCATGGGCATCAATGAGTAGAAATAGTTATTCATCAATTACCAAACAATATATTGTTAACAGTATTGACATTATCAGTAAAATCTGAGTGAAAGTCATGACTACCTATATCATATGACAATTTTTATTTGCTATTTGTACTGTGAAACATAGCAACATGTTACAAAACAAGGGAACCAGCACTGGGTAAATGCTACTTCATTGAGTCACTTTATTGACCTCCATGGCTTTTGATTTTAATATGTCTGTAAAATGGAAGTAATATAGAGTAGGAGCCATTTTGGAAGGATTAAATACTTTTACTTACATTCTAACTTTTCCAGGTGGTGATAAAATGATGATGATGAAGATGCTGATGAAAAATTTATTGAATGTTTACTCTGTACTTGGCACATTAATGCTTTCCATGAATCTTTCTTTAATTCATAACACCATTTTGGATGGTGAATGCCCAAATGTGTCACAATTATGTACTGAGGCAAACACAATTTTTGATTTTCAATTAAAACTTTTTTTGGTTCTATCATCTCAACCTGTTAATGTACTACCCTCACTCCCGTAAACAATGGTTTTGCTGTGTAAAATGGATTTATCCACTCTTGGAAATCCCAGGGGGACTACATTTGCTTACCTGCCCCTCTGTCTTCTATGCCACTCATGTGCTGAATACAATCCCCAAATTAAGAAGATTCCATTTTTTTAAAATGTTGCTGAAAATAAGCATTTGGGGACAGAAAAGAGGGAATTCTAAACACACCTGTTACCCCACAAAGAATTATGTACTGCCTCTTTAGCTGTTGTCTGCAAGGACCCCACTTTAACCCGGGTGTTAGAGGATCCTGAGGAAGCCTGGGAAGGTGAGTAGTCTGAGTAAGTGCCTGAGGAAACACTGTTATTCAGACAGTGAGTTTTGTCAACTTCAGACTCATCGGTTGATTCTGAAATGTAAACGGGAAAATATTATAATGCTGTGAACGTTGACAAGTATAAACACAGAAAGGCAAGTATGAAAAACAGCATACCAATGAATGTTAGAGATACATATTTATAAAATATTTCTATAGACTATGGTATATCATAATTTACAACTGGTGATTCATCATGCACATGCATTTGTGGCATATTTTCCACATCAGGTTCACAATGTTACCTTTTTTGTCCTTCCCTAGCAGAACAAGTTTGGGTGGGTACAGAGGGGTCTCAGCTAATGAAGGGTGAAGTTCCCCAATCCTCATTTCATTAGCTGGATGAACAAAAGAATCCTGAGAGATATAATAATACAGGACAAGGAAAGTAAACATTTAAACATTGGTTAACCAAGATGGCAATATCTTTATTTGGCTCAGATACAAGAGGGACTCCAGAATTTAATTCACCGTGGCACACTAGGAGAAGTGAATCATATGTATCTCTGAGGTAAGCCCTAAAATGTTTTGTTTTTCTAATTTAAATGAGTCCATTTATTCATCAGACATTTTTTGAAAGCCGTTTATATGCCTGGCACTGTGCAAAGAACTGTGGAGTTTCCAAAGAAAGACAAAATGTCACCAATGCCCTGTGGGAGTTTACAGTCTAGTTAGGGAGATAGATATAACTCATAAAACAGGACTGAATTATAATAAGTCATATATAAGTAATACAATATATAATCTATAACATATAAATATGTAAGAGTTCTAAGCAATGAACTCGTTTTAGAGTTCTAAGAGGAATATATTACTGACCAACTAGTTTTTTTTTTCAAATATTAACAAAGTTAATGCACAATTGGGCCCTATAAATACTGCTTTTACTGCCAATCTCCCTCTTAATTCCTACTGTATCCCAAGTGATCTTCTCAGTTTCTTTAGTTTTACCATGCCTTCTTCCAAAGGTTTCTAGTTTTCTCATGATCAATCTAGCCCGCTAAATCTTCACTCTACATCCTTTCACTCAGTATAATGAGCAACACTGGTATAAGAATATAACTTTAAGACAAATAAGCATATTTAAAAAAACCGATGAATTTTAAACTTCTGTAATTCAAATTATTATTCCCGGTTAACCAGGTAATGGGAGGACATTAGGAAAAGCAAAATTCTCACTTCCTTCTAGATATAAAAATGGCTTGTTTATGCTCAGGAGTAAGTAGTGATATAAATTTGTGCACAGCAATTATCTTTCTGTCTTTTCCCCTTAAACTCAATTTGAATTCAAAGAAGAATTTTCAGTTTTTTTCATTCATTAGTACTTGTTTGTTTGAACATTAATGTAATACATTTAGAAGTATTTTGTTAAATTGGAGAAAGAATACACTTGAGGACAAAATATAATAATGAAATGGTTCCTGCCTTATAACTAATTGGTTGGTAATATCAGATAGAAACTCTTACTATACATTTTGCCTACCCCCGCCCACCACCGCAAACCTGGGTATATCTGACACTTTTAAAAAAAATAATATTTCAGTGGGAGAAGACTGGAAGATCATCTAGTCCAATCCTTTCATTTCCTAGAGGTGGATTCTGAGACTCAGTGAGGCCCAGGCTTACATAGATAAGTAGACAAAGATCCAGCATGGAGGTAGGATTCCTTTGGGCTCTAGTCTGATGATTATCCCTTACATTGCTGCCTCCTGGTTAGCTCAGCTTGAGCATATTAGAAACTTAACATGCAGTATTGTATATATTTGAAGAGGAATGGAAAAGAGAAGGGGATTGATGGAAATTCCAGAGATGAATAGGAAAATCTGTGTTTTCATGGATTTTGAAAATTATTTCAAAAGTTTAGCATAAGAAACTTTGGATATAGTTTTGAGTTGAGAGAATAGAGTAAAAGCCTTCACACATCTTTAGAGACATTTATTAAGTAGAAGCAGATGCAAGTTTGAGAAATGGTACTATGAAAGGCATAAAATATGTTAAGACTTTCAAAAATTTTTCAGTTACAAAGTGGCATATTTTTGTTTTATTCCTGCTTTACCACTTATTAATCAGGTTGCCTCGAGCAAGTCACTGTAACTCTCTGGATCTTATTCAGTTTATCAATAAAATGAGGGTAATAGATAATAAGAATTAGTGCAAATTTCTGTCTAATACTAACATTCTATAAATATCAATATAACTTATTTGTTGAAATAATATTTTAAAAAGGAAATATTCTTATAACATTTTAATATAGAAGTATAAGCATTTTGTTTTAGTCAAAAACAAATAAACAAAATAGTTGTATAAGCACAGAAATGTAAATATAGTTAAAGGTTTCACTACTTTTTTTTCCACTTATGCCTTACACATTCGGTACTCAAGTTATCTTTTATGTATAGATCAAACATTTACACTTGTATCTCACAATTGTGACTGGAGCTCTGCATGGCAGCTATAGTTTGACTTAAATTCTGGTTTCTGATGCTGCTCAAGAATTTCTATTTTGAATCAAAAAAGAGCCCTCATGACTGGGAAGAATGATATCAGCTAATCATGAACTTGCATCTCTTCTCTAGAATTCTGTGGCCCTCCACCTAGGTAGAGGACTACTACTGAAGCAAGAGTAATGGATTTACACTGACCCAGTTAGACTCTCTTATCTTTATGAGCAAAATAATGATGATGATGATGATGATGGTGGTCATCAGTTAAGAAGAATCTATTACCTGTCTACTATTGTGTTACTATGCTAAACACTTTATTTTATCCCTGTCGATTATTTAAATGATAATCTTATTTTTATTTATTATTTTAAGTTGTTTATTATTATCACCTTTGTTTTACAAGTAAAGAAATGGAAGTTCAGAGAGGTAAGCTAATAATTCCAAGTCACAAGCTTAATAGGTGGTAGAGCTGGGATTTGAACTGGAATCTGTTCTTCTTGAAGGTCTTCTATGGGATACTGTATATGCTATATTGTCTATCCTAAGAAAAGCTCACTTCTCAAATGGGCTTCACATAACAAAGTTAACTATCCAACAAAGGAAATTAATGACTGGCTTTGCCTCTATTAAATCTTTTATAAATAGCTGGAAGAATCAAGTTCATGTTGGAAAAGTGGGTGAAGCTTTTGGGACTACTTCTATGGGTGAAGACAGTGGAAGTTACTAGTAGGGAATCAAATTTATTGGAGTTCCCATTATAAGTAAATTGAGCCATATTTTTTTCTGGAGAGGGGACAGAGATTGAGGGGGAAAAAAAAGGTAAAATTTTTTTTTTTTTAACCCCATTGCCCTTCCACTGGTCAAACTAAATCTTGGCTGATACTGCTGTAGTGAAAGGGAGCCTAAAGCCTAAGGTAGAAGTCAAAGGGGGAAGAAAGCTTATGCCTGAGCTTTCGAGTCAAAATAAATAAAGGCATTAATAAAAGCTTTTAAGGAAACTTTCAAGGGTAATTGACTATTCTCCCTTTCCTGGAGAAAGATGTGATTCCTCTACAGAGAGAAATTGGACTGAGTCTCCTAAGAAATGGAAAAGTGCCTTCCTTTATGAAAGTGGTTAATGCAAGCTAGCAACTCACAGAAGTATTAAAGGAGAATGTGGCAGGGTCTTCCTCTCTTGTGGATGGGAAAGGAATGGTCATTTACTGAAGATTTCCTCTGTGCCACGAACTGTGCTCAGAACTGCTATAAATATTTTCATCTGATTTCATCTCCACAAAAACTCTGAAAGACTGTTATTATTATCTGTATTTTTAAAGATAAGAAACCAAGGCTCAGAAAGGTTTCAGTGACTTGTCAAGGTCATACAATTGGTAATAAGGTGGAGTCAAACTTTGAATTCATGTCTTCTACACTTAAGTCCTTTCCCCCATTCTGAAAACTGTGCTCTTGAGGCACTCACAGTGCTGTTGCTAATTCACAGGGACACATGGGTTATTTTAAATATTTGAGGGGAAAAAAGCAATACTTGACATCAGTCAGATACTGTGAGAACTGCTACCTTGAGGTAGCTCTCAGTTTCAACATTAGATTGCACACTTCTTTTGCTTAATAGTCTGTGTGAATCTGGGGTTTTGGTGGTTGCTGTGATAAAAAATAATCAAGTGCCACTCGAAAATCAATGTGAAACAGAAATTAGAGTTGTAGTACCCAATATGATTCCAAGGTTTGAGAAGGTAGATGGTGTCCAACAGGTGCACACGTTCCATGAGTAAGTAGTTTTGGTTATTTAAGAATGAACTAAAACTATTATTTTCTCTTTCAATTTATGTGTATTGTTTTTTCAAATAACCACTAAGTGGGGCATAAGTATTTACTAAGTTGTTCAGACCTAACGATAATAATTGGAACTGTTAGGTATTTCTTGGCTATCACTGTATATTAACGCCTGATACTTTTGAGCCTTTGAAATTTTGATTTTAAGTCTCATAGGCTTTGATTTTTACATATAAATAAAATCTGGCTCCTTAAAAACTGTTTCTAAGTCACCCAGTCTATGGTTTTCTGTTATAGCCATCCAAATGGACTGATACTGGGGGAAAAACAAATGTAATCTCCACAAGGCATGTATGAAGGAAAATGGGGGCAGAGAAGAACCTTCATGTCTCTCTGACCTCCTTGTTCTTATGGCTCTCTTGGCCATATTCTCTATGTTAAAACTCTTGGCATAGGGTTGCAAATAGAAAGTGATCAATAAATGATATATCTTTCCTTTTCCCTCTTTCTCTGCTGCATTTGTAACCTATTTACCTTGCTTCTTCTTTCTGTTTTCTGCTTTTGCTTCTGCTTACCTCTGTTTGTTTTTTCTTGGTTTTCCATATTTAACAACATGGATAAATATGTCATACAGTGTGTGACACCCTCTTCCACCTTCTTGGTAGCATGATCTAAATAATGATGACCCAAAAATGGCAGGTGCAGGTAAAACATATAATAAAAATGCATAGTATACACTGATCAGCTAGACACTTGGTTATTTGTATTTATTATATCTGGAAGTAGAATAGAATTAGGGCCCCTTAATTTGGATACAGCAGTGAGAAGGGAGGATGATACAGAAAAGGACATCTCCTAGCCCTAGGATGGCTAAAAGTTGGGCATAGAAGATCTAAAATCTCAATTTTAGAAAAAATATTGATATTATCAGTGAAATTTCTGTTCAAGAGGAAAAGGCTAGTAGATGAAGAAAACTAAGAAAGAGTGGGGCGAATCATAGAAATAAATATGAATCTGATAGTTGAGCTTCAATCTTACTTAGCTTGGCTACTTTAGCAAATTAAGAAGATTAGATAGGCAATACAAAGTCACTATAGTGTTTTTTTTAAGGAGGACAAGATTAGATGTGTGTTTAAAAAGATCATTAGCAAGGCAATGAGGGGGTTTGGGACAAGGTAAGCCAAGAAATTGACAGTTTTTACAGAAATGCAGGACAGAGTTGAGGACCTGAAGAGATAGAAGGGATACACTTAGATGAAAATGTATAGGAGTTAGTGATTGGAAGGGGCAGGGAGTGGGGAGAAAAAAGGAAGAAGAAATCAACATGCCTCCCAAATTTCTAGCTTGAGTGAACCGGTAGATAATGGTGCCAGCTGAGATCAAGACCGATTATACTGAAGCAGAAGCAAGTTTGAGGAGGAAACATTAAAATTAATTTGGATTTGTTAAGTTTGAAGTGCTTGTGGGACAATTTTAAGATTTTTTTCTACTATTGGGATATTATTAAATTCATGACCAAAGCCATCTTTTCTTTGTCTCATCTCTCCCATCCCTGTATTAAGCAATTTTAGGATCTACGTATTTTGCAGTAGTTATTCAGTTTGTGGGTTATCATGACTTTACGGTTATTTTGATGTTAAACTGTGATGACATGAGATATAAATATAAAGTGTATGTGTATTTAGGGTGTACCCACTAAATGTTAGTTTTCCTCCTTTTTATGTTATTGCAGTATCTTAGAGACAAAAGAAAAGTATGTTGCTTTGCTATAGTATATCTGTAATGTTTTAGAGATGAAAAAGTACAATAATATGAGTTTTTTAAGCAAAATGAAAAAAGCAATGAAAATAAATATTTACTTAAATTTTCTTCCCTAGATATCCAGCTATATTCCTCTCTTTTGGGTCAGGCTTGTACTTTCACGGGTAGATATGCACACCACGCTTATTTTTGCTTAAGCTTTCTTTTCTCTTTGCCTAGAATGCCTTCTTCTCTTTTTGACTTTAAAAGAATCACCTAATCTTTAATATGCAGTTCAATCTTAAGCATTTCACATAACTTTTAAAGTGACTGGCAGTGACTGCTTATCACTCCATTTTCCTAGAGTATTATATTCTCCATCACACAACCAACGATGTTATCATGTTTTATATAATACATTCTCTAATGGCTTCATCTGTGTTAAGTTTACCTGGCTAGGCTCTCAATTATTTGGGGGCTAGTCACACATTTCATATTTCTTTTCTCTCTCTCACAGTGTTTAGCACAGTGCTAAATATACAGTTGGTGTTTAATGTAAAAAACTGATGCTTTGAACGCAGATTTGTAAAAGAGTTTTGTCAACCTAGATTTTTGAGCAGCAGGTATAGGAACTTCTAGATGTACTCATATCAATTATGTTTCTAATGAAGATTAAAAGATGATAAGCAAATTAGTTGAAGAGTAGATGAAATAGTACAGAAGTGGCATAAATGTAGTTGAATTCTTTTCAGACCACACAAATTGATAACGATGAATATCTAATTCATTCTAAAATATAGGAACTAAGCTTCATATTAGATTCTGTAAAGCTAAATTTCGAAGTTATTGCCCCTTTTTATATAGTAGTGTTTCCTATAAAGGGTATAACCCAAACACAAAAACATTAAAAAAAATTGGCTCTAAGTCTGATCAAGAATTTTACTGAGATTTGCATAATAATAATAATAATAATAATAACTTCATTTAGGTTTTTCTAATGACTCATACAATAAAAGTTTGGGGTAGTCAAAGGAATATCATGAAAATGATTTAATGCACTTACTGGCCAGGACTAGCTGGGTGAGCGAATTATTCCTTCTGTGTGTATTGGAACTTTTGGAGCTGTATTAATGATTTTACGCCATGATGGTGCATTTATTAAATGCAACCCTCATAGTTTGGAAGAGTAGAGAGACTCATTTATACATTAGGAAAAAATGCACTTATCAAGGAAGATCTGTTCAGTTAAAAAAACATATCATTTAGTAATTCCAAAAAATCCAAACCACACTGGCAATTACCAATAACCTTGAAATACCTCCACTGTAATCTCCTTTGGGGCTACAGGCCACTTGTGTTCGTATTTTTCTTTCACAGTTTGCTCCGTGTTAGCAGTTGGATTTGAATTCTCAACACGCACTCCATGGCTTGGCTTACCCACCAGATTTTGAACTGATTTTACCATATTCTTTAAATCCTCTGGGTAAGGAGTTGGATATCGTTTTAGGTTTATTTCAACCTAGAAGTTTATAAAAAGAAATTTAACATAAAAATACCTTCAGTAAGCATGTTCATAAAACTACTGCATTTTATGTGCAGTAGTATAACCAAATGCAATATAGTGAGTGTTGAGCTGGCTGAAAAACTGTGTTGTAGAGTAGAACACACAGTGTTCTTTTCACATTCTGCCTCCTGGGACTTCTCCCCACCCCTGGCCACCTTTCTAGATTAAAAACAATTTTTGGATTACATCTTATGTTTAGGTCTACTCTATAGATGGTTGAAATAGCAGTAGGTCAAACACTTAAGTGATTGGTAATCTCTGAAAAATTTAATCAAGTTACTATCAGCTGCTTTTATACTTTAGAGGCTGTTCCCTTACCTATCTTAATTATTTAAAAATAATCATTTTGACATTAAAAATATCTTTGGAATATCAATGCAGGTGATGGGAGAAGACCCCAAAAGATTTACAAGTGAGTTATCATGTATTAAAAAATGGGGAGTTGACAGTATCTGCCATCAAATATGCACCAGCTCTGTATTAATTAGCATGTTACATCAAAAGGTAGGGTAGCTAATTCTTGTTAATAACTAAAAAAAAAAAAAAATCCTTCAAGGAGGCTTTTATATTTAGTTTTTACCATAATAAAGTAACATGCTTTATAGGTTACATCTTACAATAAAGAGAAATAAAAAATTTAGAACATTGTCTAGGATATTCTAGGTAAATATGTAAATTTTGGCTTATACTTATCCAGAGACTTATTTCTATTCTCTTTTTTTTTTTTTTTTTTGCGGTACGCGGGCCTCTCACTGTTGTGGCCTCTCCCGTTGCGGAGCACAGGCTCCGGACGCGCAGGCTCAGCGGCCATGGCTCACGGGCGCAGCCGCTCCGCATGTGGGATCTTCCCGGACCGGGGCACGAGCCCATGTCCCCTGCATCAGCAAGCGGACTCTCAACCACTGCGCCACCAGGGAAGCCCTATTTCTATTCTTGAGTTCAGTTTTGGTGTATCAATCTGACTTAGGGAATGTATATATATATATATAAATTATTATTCTTCACATTTAATTCAGAGAGAGAAAATATGAGACATTCCATACAGAATATCCCTTCAGAGTACTTAAAATATACTTAAAATGGAATAGATACAAATTATCCAGGCTGATTAAAATGGAATGGGAGGAAAAATAAGGGGCATATTTACTTGGCTTGGTTTATTCCAATAGTCATGTCTTTTTGAATCTGAGTAGAACCAACTTTACAAAATGGAATGATTTATGTGATTGTGGTGAGTATGTGTTGGGGAAAGTGTGTGTGAGGGTGCGTTGGGGGAGGGCAGAGGTGGAAGAGAAGCTGAAAGGGGAAGAAGAAAGAGGGGGATGAGAGATAAAAAGAGAAAGGGTGGGGCACACACATACCCACCCCCTCCACACCTATGTAACACATGGGATGTAAGAAACTATGATAGTGATGTAGATCTGAGGATTATAAATATGAATTCAAACACTTTTGCTCATCTGCAGTTTTAGCAAATCCACCAACTTTGTTATTCTAGTACTTCATCTTCCTGTGGCTCTCTGTCCATGTCAAATACTGGGATTGGACTTCACTAGATGATTTTTAACATTCCTTTCAGAACTAAAGTTACAAAATTATTTTTCCAAGAAATTTTTGGGAAGCTTGTGAAAAAACAGATAAATTTGTTAGTGTAAATCTCATTGAAATGTAATTTAATCTTTAATACGCTGAAACAAATAGGATGAAGTTAATAATATATAGAAACAAAGCTACAAAAATATAACCCAAGAAAAAAAGTTAGACTTTACCAAAAAACAAAAGCGTAAGTTATTAGAGTGTAATATAAGTATATCTCAGGGTACTTTATAATGCATTCTTAAATAAACATAAAAAGAATGATAGCCATGCTAGACAAAATCCATTGGGATGAATGCATTCTTGGATCTGCTGTTTAAATTGGTATTAGAAATATTAATCACAAATTTGATCTAAGTTTAAAAATTATATTGTTGAACTTGTTTAAAAGTCCTTGATATCAAAGGACTTAAAAGTCAAAAAACTACATTTAAAAAATGTAAATTGTAGAACGGTGTGACTATTATGCCAATTAAGAACATCTTTTAATTTTTAATATGAATGAAAAATAACTTTCAAATAGGTCCTTAAATTAAAATTCTACACACCTTAAACAATCCTCAATATTATAACTACACTTCTAAGTTGAATCAAAGGCAAAAAATGGGACGTGTTCTTTTTTAAAAAAAAATTATTTATTTATTTATTTTTCGCTGTGTTGGGTCTTGGTTGCTGCACATGGGTTTTCTCTAGTTGCGGTGAGAGGGCGCTACTCTTTGTTGCGGTGCGCGGGCTTCTCATTGCGGTGGCTTCTCTCATGGCAGAACACGGGCCCTAGGTGCATGGGCTTCAGTGGTTGTGGCTCGCGGGCTCTAGAGCACAAGCCCAATAGTTGTGGCGCATGGGCTTAGTTGCTCCGCGGCATGTGGGATCTTCCCGGACCAGGACTCGAACCTATGTCCCGTGCATTGGCAGGTGGGTTCTTAACCACTGCACCACCAGGGAAGCCCCCTGGGACGTGTTCTTTCTTAGAATTAAATATATCGAGTAATGTAATCTAATTTTTGTAGATGCTGTGTCTCTTCTGACACACAGGGCTATTTGCTAATGGTCATGGTACCGATATTTTCTGGTTATTTTATAAGCAAGTTAATGTTATATTTTGGTCACATCACCAGAATATATTTGGGCACTTTATCTCTGTAAAAATATTTAAATGTAGAAATAAAAGTGGATTTGCCATTAAGCTAATGAAGCTTAAGCTTTAGGGTCTGTCCCCGCATGGGCTCTTTCCAAAGCCTTGTGAGGGGCCCTACTTATGTATTTACATGGTTATTTTATATTCTTTTCCTTAAAGAGGCTCCTCTCCAAATTGTGGAAGCTTCAGGTCTCATAAAACTTGGATTTGTCCCACCTATACAATAAGCTACTTGCTTCCCATTTACTGGTCTACTAGCAGAATTTACTGGACTTAGAGTCAGAAGACCCAAATTAAAGCCACAGGTTTACCCCCAACTAGCTATCAGCCACAATCTTTCTGTCCAGTTTCTACTCATGTAAAATGGGAATGATAATATCTTGGGTTAATCTAGAGCTCGAATGATATAATAAATGTGAAGTCCCTTGAAAATGTATAATTTCTATGCAGAGATTAGATACTATTTCTAATATCAGATTCTTCTTATGTATTTTTTGAATCTGGAGTCTTTTGGCAATCTAGTTTTATTATATATATGTCTAACTATAATACTTGTAACTGGATTTTTTTCAGGTTGCATGCAGCAATAACTATCATTTACTCATTACCTGCCATGTGATAGGCACCATGCAAAGTGTTTTATAGGAATATATAAAACTAATTATTATTAGTTATTTATATAATAAAAAATACTTATTTTATTATTTACCATATGGATTTAATTATAAATGAATAATAAATAGTTATAATTAATAATATTAATTAAAATCTATAATTAATTATAATTAAATCTCATTTTAATTTCACAACCCATTTGTAGCATCTGTTACCATTTTACAGAAGGAAAACAGGGGCTCAAATGGTGTAAGTTACTTCAAGGTCATACAGTTACAGGAATCAATGCCCATATTCAACCTCAGGTCTAAGTCCAAAGCTTATGCTTCACAAGTGTTACTTGGCTCAGAGCTATTCTCTAGTATAGGTGCAGCATATATCTGTACAATCTTGTGGAAGAAATAGTGTAAATCTAAAGTGTGAATTTTATTGAGTTAAATAAGATAATTTCAATTTTTAAAACATAAAGTTAACATAACATTTTATAATTAAAAAAATGAAAGTATAGTATTTTATAATTCTGTTATGTTCGTAAGCTCTCAAAAGCATATTTTATACACTTTTACAGGTTGTTTTGCCTCTCTATTTTTCAATGCATGTGTGAAATGCTTCAGAAATGAATAACCATGATCATAAACACAATTATATTAATAGTTCAGTAATGCCCAGTTAGTTTCTTTATATTGCTAAATATATAGGCTATAAATATTCCCTTATTCTAATATGGGATATATGTAATAGGTGGGAAAAATTTGTCAATTATGTTCATACCAAAATGTTGTGTTTATCACTCACCATAAAGTATTTGCTCATTTTACAGGTACATTTTATTAAAATGCAATATTTTTACTGAAATGTTATTTTATTTTGGAAAATAGAAGTGTTTCACAACATTCTATATATCTCAGATCTTAAGAAAGTGCAGTAAATGCAAATAGTAGCTGCAAGATGTTGGAGACTCCCAAAGATTTAGCAATGAAGAAAGAAATAATGTTAATAGCTAGGGCATTTAGAAGTGATAACTTGATTTCACAAAGAACTATGCTTTTCTTATATAATGATTAAATTATAATTTGATTTGATTGTAAATTCCAGTAAGAGAAATAATAGTTAATGCTTTGGTTATTAATTGTTAAGTATCTTATTCTAGGAATTAATTGGAACATTTTACATAGAAAGGAAACCTATAGCAGTTTTAGTTAGGATTCTCAGCTTGCCATATATTGTAGAAAGAATATAAGACACAGAATAAGAATTTAGTCTATTACATGTGGATAAGGTTTACAAAATATGTAGTGTTCTTCCACATCCCATTAAGATTTTTTTTCATTAAACTCTTCAACACCCCACCCACTGAGATAAGGAAGCCTTATCTGCCAGAATTCCCAGGCCAATCTTCTCTTACAGGAATTCTCATCATCTGTGCCTTCAAATTAAAGGGAAATTGATGCTTTTCAACAGATGTCCATCTTTGTGCTCAAAGTCCACTCTCAGCAAATTTCAATTCAAATCTCATGCTGTTTTAGAATCAAGTTTTATTTAATCTCCCTCAGAATTGATATTACAAAAAAATGTGTGTATGTCTGGGGACAATTTAGATTGCATCAGTAGTGTCATCAACATTCTGCCCAACTATTGGTATTCCCACACTTTAAATAAAAATCTTAAAAAATAAAAACATAAATAAAAATGAAGCACCCAGCTTAAAAACCATGCCAGATAACCCACCAGTAGGCACATCATATCGATGTTCCCTCCCCCTCTGGCTCAGTTCTCCCCACCCCATTGCCAATGTCAATGAATAAAAAATTAAACTGGGATCAAACACTGGCAATTGAAAGGTTTCTATATGATCAACATTTCTTACCCCAAATCATGCAGAACATACCCCATAAACCACTGTTCCAAGGTTGCCTCTACGTAAGGGATTCTCCTACCCCAGACACCTAGGCCTACCTGTCTGCCACTTAGAGAGGGAAGAGTGGTGGATTGTGCTGCAACTGGCAATGGAGTACACATGCTCCTTTCCTGCTGGAGGCCACTTATACAACCCCATGCCAGCTGTGGGTCATTCTGGGGGACGGGCATATCTTGGATCTGCTGATCACACCTGGCCCATGGTGTGCAGCAATCGCCAGACAGTCTGGCAGGTTGGAGAGTAATCCCACGCTGGCCCCTTTCCCAGGGGGCTTGGCAGGAGTGATCCTGTGGGAGAAGGAATCTCCATTTTCTGGGAGAAAGAGGAGCACTGTAGCAAAACTTTCACTTTATCATTTTTCTATTCTTGATATTTTTTTTTCATTCTGGGTAATGCATTTAAAACAACCATCAGAAAATTAGTTTTAATTCTATGTAATAAAACAGTACCAATATCACATGAAGCTAAAGGGTCACAATTTCTTCACACAATGCAGCTTTCATACTAAACTAAACTAAACTAAACTTTCATACTTTCATACACTAAACACATTATAAGTAGGGCATTATACTCTAGTCTATTTGGAAGTTGATGCCATAGGTCAGTGGTTCCCTTTAAAATTTTATGTAAATTAAAGGCAAAATGGTGCTAAATTTAATGTACATGTAATGAGCCAGAAAAGTATAATTAATTTAGTGCAAGATTTCGGCATATTCCATTCATCATCATACTTCCATGATGATTTATTTAGACATTTGTTTGTGTTCTAATTTGTCCAATAGCCAATGGCATTGGAAATACTCAAATTGGTCAAAACCAAGTAGTTTGAGATTTTGGAAACACATATTATTTCACCAATATATAAAATAAATCAAATATAAATAAACATAGAGAAAATGTACTCTAAAGTATAATGAACCTACTCTAATTATAATCAAACTTGATTACATAACACACAAACAGGGCTTCTAAATGTCTGTTTGCATTTGCTATATTTTATGCTTTCAATGACACATATACCAGTATTAAATGCACTCTTTTCTTCTTGGAGACTTTGAATACAGGTTTCTTTTTAGGAAGAAGTATGTAGTTTTTGACATTCAATGAAGTAAAAGAATGAATCAGAGGTCCAGTATAGAATGCATCATCCATTGGTTCTGGATTTAACATATAAAATCCTTACAAGAAGAACTGAAATGTTCTAAAGATCTTTTTTCATTTATTTTTAGTTAAAAAATGTCTCTTTGGTTATTAGATAGCACTAATCAACCATTTAGAAACATTTTTTTTGTCCAAATCGTTAACATAATTGTCATTTTGATTTGGGAATCCATTTTGGTTTCTCCACAATGATATAGGTAGGCTTTGTCAATTACCTTACTAATTCCAGTAAGGTTCTAGAGTATGCTGGTTTAAGAAAAAAGTTTAGAAAATGTGGGAATGAGGGGATAGAAAAGAACACATCACACAATCCAGATCTATTAATAGGATGCATATACAATTACTTAGGTAATTAGTCACTAAGGGTGAGAGCTGTTAGTATCCATGATGGAAAAAGTGCAAAAATAATACCATAAAAAATTGACAAGAGATTCAAGATGTTGCCATGATGATAACATGAAGACCTGATGTTGATATAATCCATATAAATTCTGTTATTTTCAAATTTATATAATGTAAAAATACAGATTTTAAAATTACAACCTTGTTACTTGACTTAGATTAGTGCCAATAAAGCATTTTTTTAAATATGCTTTAAGGTGAAAATAATTTTCCCTAAGGGACATCACCTACTCTTAGGCTCTTACCTTCATTAAAAATTGTCCTCACACTTAAGAAAACTCATAAAGTCTTCTCAAATATTCCAGAGACATAGAATCTTTCTGAGATTTTAATGCCAATGTAATATATTAATCCATTGGTTCTTTCATAAATGTGTATTTTGGCTTCACACAGTCTGCATGATGCCTTGCCTTGATCAGTGATTTAAAAAAAAACACATTTCAGTGTTTCAAAGAGGTAATAAGGTGAAGCTCATCACCCAGCCTTTTTTGTTTGATTTTTAGGGGTTTTTTTTGGCTTTCTCTCAGCTTGAATCTCTTTCATGTTGCTATTCTGTAAGATGGGGTGGCATATGAAATTTGCTCAGTCAGGATGTTAGTCTCATTCCGAAGCACAAAAGTGCTTCCAAAATCATCATCCTGCTATAATGAAAGGTATCACCATGAGACTTTAAGATGTATCTGACCTTCTAGCAAAGGTCAGTCAATTAGTCCCAAAGGCTATTTGAATAATAACAATGAACAAATAAAAATAATAAGAAGAAAGAGGAAACAAAAATTAAAAGGTTCACCTTAACTTTCCCAGCATTTTCATCATCTTCCTTTTTTTCTTCAAATTCAAAGGCAACAGTCATGCGTTGTTGTCTCTGTTCTTCCCACAGTGTAGGGTTAAAGCTGTCACTGTCTGACTGGAAATCTACAGTTAGATTCCAAAGTGTTATTGCTTTTTTAAAAAAACTTAAATTGTTATTTAACAGAGCTTAGTATGCTATGCAAAAAATGGTGATAGGTACTAAAAACAAATACAAAAAGAAAAAAAGAAAAGGAAAAATAAAGAAACAGAAAGAAAGAAAGAAGAGGGAAAGAAAGAAAGAAAAAGAAAGAAGGAAAGAAAGAAAAAGAGGGAAAATATTCCCCTCATATTTGTTACATAGGCTTTTAACATCTTAACTCACATTCAGCTTTCTTAAGTATACATTAATTATATATTGGGGTAGAGAAGTTTTCCGGGGTAGAGAAGTTTTCCCGTGTAGAGAATGGGCTCTCCATAGCCTAATTATGATAATAGAGCTGAATTAGGTATTTTAAACCATTATCTCTTTTAATCTTCAAAACAGCACCATGGTAGAAGTAATATAATCCTCAATTTAATAATGAGAAAACTATAGCTGAGTTTTAAGAAACTTGTTCAAAGCCATGCAGCTTCTCCACGGACAATGCAGGATTCTATACCATGACTGTGTGATTATAGGGTCCATAACTGTAACCACTAAATGCTATTAGGATGTTATAAAGGTACTACATAAGTTTGGTTTTGCAATAAACTGTCCAAGATTGCAACCTTTCTTGTCGTTGTTCTTTTGTGTGTCTGGTAGGGGGCAATGTAGTGGTGCTTGGTTTTATGGTAAAAAAACATTTGGAAAATAGTCTTTAACATTCAGGTCTCAATTAATCTAAATGTGTCTCAAATTAACAGGGAAAGGAAATGGCTTATCAATCTTTAATTTACATGTTGGTTAATTGTAATATCTTCTTTGCAACAATCCTGTGAAGATCACATGAAAATGCAATAAAAGCACTTCCCAAAAGATAACCTTTATTATATAAAACTTTGTGTGTTGCAAGGAATTCTGCAAATTCACTCATTACACTTCTGCTTGAAAAACCAAAGGGTGACTTGCTTAAATTTCAAGTAAACTTTTCTGTTACCAACTCTGCTTTCCTCAAAGGAAAACAAAGTGAAACAAACTAGGCTAATTCCTTAACATCACATCTTACCTAACTAGATCTACCTCATTCCATGGAACAATTTAGGGATTTAATCTGTCAGACTAGATCTCAGAAATGGCCAGAAAATATGAGACGCTTTTCATTTTCCCCTAGAGCCTTTCAAAATGAAATATTTTGTTAATCTAGGGATATTAAAATGAAAATGAAAGTAAAGTTGCATGAATAAAACATAATCCTTATTTAAGACTCTTGTTATACCCTATGTAAACACAGTGGCTTTTCTTTCATAAATTCAAAAGATCAATTTTACTGAAGCCTGGAAAATACATATGAAACAATCTTTCCTTTTTCTACTTCTGCAAGTCAAAATTTGAATGAAAATATCCTAAAATATTTCAAAATGATTCATTTCCCTTTTTAAGTAAAAAAACCTAAAGACATTTATTATAATTATCCTGAAAATAAGAACTACATAAGCAAATAGTTTCTTTTAAAAGTTGGTCTCTTTTAAATGAGTTGGGTGGATTTAATCCATGGGTGGATTAAAGTGGGTTTACTCTTTTAAGAATTACTATTACTATTAGACTGGTAAATGTGCATGACAGCCTGTGCTGGCTTGAGCTAAGGGGCCTGTGCTGATTTCCAAATGGTAAAGGATAAAGCTCCTTTAAAAATTTTATGAGTAATGTGATCATAGAAGAGAAAATTTTATTATTGAAAAAGGTTTAAGTTTTTCAAAAATTATTCCTATCATAATTGCTGACATTGTTTAGGAAAACTCAACTTGAAAAATTAGTCGTTTGCAAGTCATCTCTTAACATGAAATAATTTGGGGCCTGAGATCAGGACTAAATGTTTAAATTGTGTTCATAAAATTAGTGAATGCAGGAAATAAACCAACTTATCTTCCTTAAGGTCTGACTCTTCTTAGCTCATTTCAACTGGCTAGGTATCACCTTTGGTTAACTAGTCCTGGGTTTTGCAATCCATCAAGAAAAGATGTCGCTCCTAAAAGTCAACATTATTTTCATGACAGATATAAAGAGGAAGAGTTATGTTTTTGAAATATTACTTAGAATATTACAGTATGGAAGATAATTAGAGTTGCTTAGAGTTAACCCCCAAATGATTTATGTGTGTCATGTAATTATGTGTCTTGCCCATGTGCCAGTATTGGCCAGAGATTAGAATAAAATTAATCCCTTTAATTCATAATCATACAAGCATAGGAGAAATTTCTACTGACTGTTTACCTTCATCACCACGAGGTTGCTGTGGAAACATGTAGTTAGTCAATACTCTTTGCTTTGTTTCTGGATGGGCTTCAGTTTGTAAAGGGATAAGGGCTTTGGACTGGAAGCAAAGGACATAAATTAGATTAATAAGATTGGAAGTATAAAGAATATTTCTTTTATATAGCATAAAGGTCAATAGTCTGGACGCACTGTGCTGAATGAACAGTTAAAGAAAAGTAAGGAAAAAGGTAATGAAATAAGAAAGTATAACATAAAATAAGACTATTATTGTAGAGGAATATTTTGAAATTCTAAGGTTTTCATAATGAGATTTTCTTTTTCTTTAGTACATTCTTTTACAAGACCTATTCATCTACATTGCGTAATGTCAGTTTTGATCTTGAAGAGACCAAAATGTGTCAAACTGTTTCAACTAAGTAAACTTTTGGTATAGTCCTATATTTTCATGAACTGTTGCCCTAAAAAATAAATGGAATTTGCTATCAAATTTATATTATACAAGATAATCTATGAATTTAATTAGGTTAAAACATAAGCATTTATTTTAAAAAGACTTTTGTAACCAAAGACAGGGTCCACATACACATAAGCAACAATCCTTGTATTTGATATATCACAATATATTTACCTATGGATGGTAACATTTAATTCTCTATTATTAATTTTATTTCAGAAATACTATTTATGAAGGTATTTTTTAGAACTTTGATATTATATACTATTTTTATATAAACATATTGAAAATAATCATATTATTTAATGTTTTAAAATATACTTATTTCATGACATTTATTAATAAGAGTGAAGCACAAAGGGGATTTGGGATACCAACTTGTCTCATGAAACTAAGTCAGAAACACATTAAATCGCTGTTCTAAATAAAAGCTAAATGGTGCAGCCACTGTTCTGTTCATTCTCCCACAAAAATAATAAATCATGACACTAGGGGATGTTCTTTTTACAATGCAAGACTGTAGAAAATACTGTTCCATTAGCATAGTTCACGTTGATTCCAGAAATGATTTATTTATAATGATATATTGATGCTTTGAAAAATCTACATTCCATTGGTAAGACTTGAATTTGATTGACAATCTAATTTTTTTTAGTAGATGGAAGACAGTGCTGTAATGACTGTAGAAATACAAACATTATTCTCACACTTATATTTCACATTTTGTAGAGGTTTATTTTAATTTTTTACAAAAGTAGCCCAATACCTATGTCTGAACAGTTCATTTACCAGTAATGCTGTTTTTATGCTCAGAAAATAATCATAACAAACTAAATCCAAGATGATTTGTTTTCACTTGGTAATTCATATTTTGGGATAAGATGTTTTAAAATTTTAGAATTACAAGAAAAAAGTAAAAAGAAGAAAAATAAACTATGTCAAAATCGTCTATCACCAGTTTTTCTGGTGGCAAATCAGATGTCTTCAACTATTTCTTTTTATTTTCCAGTTAATAAAATTATTCATTAACACTCAATTACTAATTCAATTATAATCTATTTTCATAAGTATAAGAGTTAATATCAAAGCAATTTCACAGAAGATACTGGTAATAGCAACAAAAGACATCACAAATTTTTTGAATAAAGTTTTAGAATTAAGTTGATTATAATTAAAAGCACACACACAAACACACACAAAAGGAACATGGAGGATAATAATTCCCTCTTGTGGGAATTGTGATAATGATTTCTTATTCTTTACCTTCAGAGGTATAATTAAAGTACATCCTCTGAGGACTTGTATGTACCACCTAGAAAAATGATCATTTTGTGTATTAGATCTCTGAGAATGAAGTAGAAGCTAGATTGAAGCATTTAAAAGGGGTGAGAACTATAATACTGTTTGTCCACAGCAATGAACTACTTATTTGAATTATTACCTTTACAAAAATCTCTCCTCCAGGGGATAAATAATCTATATTTTGCAGTGATTGTCAAAGGTACCAATTGGGAATAAGTTAGCAATTCAAAGTTTCAACTGTAGTTCATTTGAATAAACAAAATAAATCAGGTAATAAAAATTTTTACCTGATTGTCAGAAAGCCACAAAGCTGCAAGCTCCTTAAGTTTGGTAAATGAGAATGGTAAATTCTTCAATCTGCAAAAATAAGAAAAGTCTAATAGCATGGGTGAAGATGGATAAATTTCATTTTTATGAAGAATTTTTAAAAACACTATAACTTATTTGTTTCATTCTTCTCTCTACTTCTTTCTCCACTGAGTAGCCTGAGCAATCTTTTAAAAGTGAAAATCTCGAGTTTACAACTCTTCAAATGCTAGGATAAAATTGAAAATTGTTAACATGCGTTGTCAGACCTTATAAGATCTGGTCCTCCAAAACCTCTCCAGAGCTTCTTTGTTACTCTTTTCCTGACAGTCCCATTAGTTCCACTGGCCTTCTATCAGCCTACTCTGAGGATTAGCCAAGCTCTCTTCTTCTGTCTGGAATATTCTTTCTCCCATACTTCACTTAACTAAAATTCCCCATATTCTTTAGCTCTCAGCTTAAATGTCAGTTCCTCAAAGAGGTTTTTCTTGACTCCTCATTTAAATTTCTTTCCCCAGTTTAGTCTCAAAGCACTTTCATGGAACATATCACAGTTTGTAATTTTTTGTTTAGTTTTGTGGTTATTTTTTTACTGTCGTCCCCATAAAATTGTAGGCTCTATGAGGGAAAGA
>NW_006793733.1:99986-182989 GCF_000442215.2 Lipotes vexillifer
CCATTTCCACCTTACCTCGAAAGGAATTTACAGCTCCTGAAAGCGTGTCCTTTTGTTCTTTCACCCTTCATATATTGTGTAATAGATATTCAAAGAGGGAATCTTTAAAAATAGCATTTTGAGATAAGTGAAGTTGGCATCAGCCTTGGTATTCAATCAAAATTATCTATTTAGCTTTGGCTTCAGCCTGTGGAGGGCCAAATCACCAACTGCCTGCTTCAACATACTGTATGATATCCCTGAAATTGTGTATGATCAATATATTGTCATTACATGGGTTACCACCATAGCTAGTCAACAGAGTGAATGATACAAACAAGGCACACCAATGAATTTATTACTTTCTGCATGTTTACTTTCGAATACAAACATTTTAGATATGACTTGGAATGAAAATTTCCTTGAAAGTCTTTAATATGTTGGAATTCTATCAGTCAAATGATGAATATCTTTTGATAACAGAAGTGGAAAATGTTATAATAATTAATAAGGATTGTGGAAGCAGTTAATTGTATATGCAAAAGCAATTAAGCACTATCAAATAATTTAATAAATATGAAAAGATATTGACAAGCCAAGAAACATATCAACAGAGTGTGTATTAGCTAGGTAAGTTTAGGAAGGATATAATAACCTTTCTGAGCTAACAGAAACTTGTAAAACATAAATAAATATATAAAGAATAACGGATTAAATTATATCACAATTATTTTTAATATAATTATTTTTTATACTAGCATTTATAACATTAAACTAAACTGTCCATTAAAGTTTTCTAATTTTTTAGTTATTTAAGTCAGAAATTATGAAGTAATGTGTTATGAGGAGAAGTTTTTACATCATGTGGAGATGAATTAAAAGTAGAATATCAATTCTGCCACATAAAAATTACATGAGGGGAAAACTGTCCAGAATCATATACAATATCCATGATAAATCATCAGTCAAATCATAAATGTAGAGTATGGAAAGAAACTGTCAGAAAAGGATGTTACCCTCATTTTTCCTTGTTCTTCCAGTGACCACCATTGAAAGTGAGCATTTATTTAGTATCATAACTGTGTGGTGTATTGATCACAGGAGCAATCTTACAGTTGACAGTGTAAAAGAATCATTGTTCCTGAACTATAATGACAAACTTCTAAAATTTATTACATTTTAAATATAAAATTGGAATAATCATGACTTTTGGATAATATTTAATATTTAATCTTTTATGCAAGCAGTTTATTCTCTGACAGTGATGTTCAACTTTAGCCTCAGCTTTGACTGAATGTTGATTTTAATCTCAGGTTAAGATTCATTGATTAATTCATCAATTTAAAAATATTAATTTGGCTCTATACTATGTTCCAATCACTGTATTAGAAGACAACCTAGCTTATATTTCTGGCCAGATGAAGTATTTTGAACTCTTACTGTTATGAGATTCTCAATGTCTTATTAAAATCTTTTGCATTGGCATTTAGCAATGTGCTGTCCTATGGTACATACTCACATGTGCTATATTTGTTGGATAAATAACTCCATTAGGAGTCCTAACTATGGGACATTTAAAAATATTTTATAAGCATATTTTCCATATCATCATGTAAATTATTAATGTATAAAATTTGAGCAGACCAAGTATTTAGGAGAGACTTCCAGCTCACCATGAAAACCCTCCCTCCAGGTTGACAATAATGGAGGTTGGTTCCACTGGGGACTGTAATTGAATCCACTGGAATTCATCTTCCTATGGTATCTCTACGACCATGTTTCTAATCTTATTCACAAGAATATAATTAGAAAATTCTGAAAAATGTCTTACTGAAAGTTGGGCACAACATTTAATGCATTTCCTTCATTATCTTGTCTGTTAAGAGTCAAAACAAGAAATGGGGTTGATTTGACATGAATTACTCTTGATGCACCAAGCTATGAAGCTTCCGTGTCACCTTGATTTAAAAAAAAAAAAAAAAATTCCAAAGCCTTTAAAAAAAGATTTTATTTCTTACATGGAATATTTTAAGCTACTAAGTGAATGGTTTTTGAAATTCACATTAGTAGTTTTTTCTTAGACAAACTAACAAACAAATGACAACTCCCACACTTAGTGAAACCTTAGAATCTGAACATTCTCTGTGATTCCATAAAAGCTAATCTTTGTTAGTTTTGTTGCAGTCTCATATTATCATTTATCTGACTGAAACTTAATGAAAACAAAGAGTTCAAGTAGTCTATTCTAATCCACAATCACTTTATCTTCTTAGAAGTTATTTTTAGTCAGTATTGATTTTTATCCTTTCCTATTTGAGGATGACCGTGGTAGAAATAAAGATGAACAGCATTTTCACCCATTCACCAATATAACAACTTTGTCACAAGAAGAGGACCTATCCTTTCTTTGTTCATCCTTTTCAGAACATGATTAAATAACCATTTGGTTGTCTTTACTATAATGTGCAAACCTCATGACTTTTGAGTACTAGCTTCTTGGCAATATTCTCACCAGTGTTCTGGTGGTGTGGACAGTACATACATAGCTCAGTTAATTTACTGGAGACATAAATATATACATGAAAACATATATGTATGCATACATACATAACTGTGTACATATTTTTATTAATAAATTTTGTAGACTTTCACTACAATTATTTTTCCATGTTTTCATAATATTATGCTTTCTGCATATGGGAGGGTTTTGGTACATAAATTTGGGTGTATAAATTTTACATAATTTTAATATACAATATATGTTTCTATATAATCAAACAATAAAAGTTTGAAATATCAGTTTAAAAACAATTTAGCTTCTGCTATTTTCTAAATGGATATTTGCATACTTATATAAATATTTGCATTGCATATACTTTATAAGACACAGAAAAATTTTTCAAAATTATTGATAAGAAACAATAATTTGCTTTTAGAAAATAACTAATATGTGATTGTGAAATATTGCAGAAATACCTGTTGTCACTCAAATTTAAGACTCTTAGTTTCTGCATCTGTCCAATCTCTTCAGGAAGAAATTCCAGTTTATTGGAACGTAGAGACATAACTGTTACATTCTTACAGCTTCCAATCTATGGGTAACAAAAGAAAAAAAAAAGTAAAGAATCACAGTGTAAACTATTTTTATACTAACATTTATAATTCATAAAGTAATTTAATTAATTTATAAATTTATCACTTTTAAGACTATCAATATATGTATTATTTTATTTTTTATAATCTCACTCTCTACAATATGTCTATAATACATATATTCCTTTAGATATTAAGACTGTGTATCATATTTTTTTACATATTATGAAGGAAAAATTTTCTTTTTAATTTTATGACTAGAATACTTGTTAGTTTCATTGTTTTCATAAATCACATTGTTTTTGTCTATCCGAATAAGTACTAATAATCTATGTTTATAATAGATCATATATACTCAAAAATGAAATATTGTTGATATTTCCTTTGAAAAGTTAGTTTTATTTAATGTTACAATGGTATTTTTATTTTTACTCATAACTTTTGTCTCTAAATAATGATATATGAATTATTGTTCCTGTATTATGAAAGCATTTAATAGAAAATGTTAAATTGAAAATATACTTCACAGTTTTTTCTTGACATGAATACATGAAAGTCCCATTTAGAGATGAATGCTAATGGACCATTTTGGTGGATCCTGAAGTTAAAACAATTATGCAACATGATACTTTAAAAAACTTATTTATATTAAAAACTTTCACTTAGAACTGGAAGTATAGTTATCTCAAAATTAATTTATTGTTTTTAAAAGCAAAATATATAAGTTGGATTAATTAAAATTGTATTCCTTAGCATGAACTAATTTATAATATGATATTACTATTTTTGGCAAGCAGTGTTTAAATCAAATGTATTTCCTGGGTCAAATATAAGAACTTATAACTTGCCATTTAAAAAAGAATTATTAACAAATAAATAATTCCTGTATATATTCACAGCTCAACTCGTAAGCTACACTGCTACTGAAACTGTTAAGATTTAATCCCCAAACAGATTCATTAAAAGAAATTAATAGAAACAAGTTTATTCCTCACTTCTCTGGGTAATTCTGGAAGGAAATTCTCATCGACTGCTAATGTTCGAAGACTGTGAAGGTAGCCAATAGTAGAAGGTAGTGACTCCAGTTCATTACAGCTACAGTCAAATTCTTCTAATAAAGATAAACTGAAAATTAAATACATTAGTTAGACATTTTAAAAGGTCCTGTGGCACAAAAGTTTTGGAAAAGCCATGTATTCAAATTCACCAACCAAATTATTTAGCTAGCGACTATGTAATATTATATGTTAATTTATCAGTTCAACCAAATGGTTCAATACCATTTAATAAGTGTTCAATTTGCTGAAATAAATGTAGTTCATTTTTCTCCTTTCTTAATTCACCTGTCATTTAAATGAGCCATTGAGAATGACAAAAGGTTTTGTTTGTTTGTTTTTATACAACTTAGGTGTCACATATAGTCAGAGGCTCATAATGTATATATATCCTTGGAATGAGTGCATATAACTGGCATGGGCAGGTAGAAGGGTATAGAGGGCAGGTCCAAGAAAGGGACGATAAGGGGGGCAAAATATTAACAACAAAAACACTGATTAAATGCTAGGTATTTTAACTAAGCATTTTAGAGATAAAAATAACTACTCTTTTCTTTAAAATAACTCTAGCAGATATCTATTATTTTAAACCCATTTTACACACAAGGAAATTGAGGCAAAAAGAGGCTAAGTAACTTGACCAAGGCCACACAAAGTAGGAAAACTAGTACCTAAATGCAGACAATATGGCTCCACTCTACTTTCTTGCCTCTCAGCCTGTGCATCAGTAGCAGAGGCTACGAACAGGGCTCATTTGAGCCTGCAGATGTGTTTTGGTTGGTTTACATAGTATTTTAAAAAGTGGTAAACTCTACATAATGACCCAGACTTTTGGTCCCTTTTGAAAAAGAAGATCTGCAAATACTGGGCCTTTATTTTTGCATGACAATAATTGAAACAGAGTAATGACTGCTGTCTTCAAATGACCACAGCTCTCCAGTTTGCCACAATCTCCACGACTCCAAACTTAGCCTGCTTTACCCCAAATCTACAGAAAGGAATTGTATGCGTGCATTTTCAAGCTATCACAAGGGAACAAGACATTTCATTGGTTTGAGATAGCTGGGAAAGAAAGTATGCCTGGCACAGAGTAAGCGCTAGCTATATTTAAGCTGTCATTGATGTTAATATTATTACACTGCTATTACCATTCATATCATTGTTTTACTGTAATAGGAAGGAACCCTCAAGGATGATGATCTCACCATTGTAAAGGGAAGAATGAATTAGAATTAGCTGGAGTAATATTGTAGAATCAACTTCCCTTTTTTATATCTTGGAACTAGCTGGCTTGAATGCAATTTATTCCCATAATTTAGTTAACAAGGGAACACAGAAATTAAGCATTTGGGTTTTAAGTTAGTCAGAATGGATTTGTGTCCCAGTCTTGTCACTTATTAGACATATTATCTTGGGTATCAAAAAACAAAACAAGGGGCTTCCCTGGTGGCGCAGTGGTTGAGAGTCCGCCTGCCGATGCAGGGGACATGGGCTCGTGCCCCGGTCCGGGAAGATCCCACATGCCGCGGAGCGGCTGGGCCCGTGAGCCATGGCCGCTGAGCCTGCGCATCCGGGGCCTGTGCTCTGCAACGGGAGAGGCCCGCGTACCGCAAAAAATAAAAAAAAAAATAAAATGAAATAAAAAATAAAAAAAATAAAACAAGGATCAGAGTTCAAAAATCAAAGCTGATTTTATTTACTGCCAGGAAAGGGAACATTCCCTGTTTACACTCAGAAGAAATTCACTTAGCAGTGCACTGCGGGGGAAAAGTCAGTGCCAAAAGGGGGTGGTGACAGGAGGTCATGATGATCATGCTCATTAAAGATGAAAAAATTGCATTATGGAGGGGTTGAAATAAGTTCACAAGTCTGTGTACAAGTAGGTAAATCAAGTCCCGTCATTCATGGGTCAGGGAAGAATCTAATTCAGTCAAGTTCAGTCTGACCCTGATCAGGGTAACTCATGATTTATGGTCCTTAACAGCTTCAACTGGTTAAAACCCAGAAGTGGTGAGACACAGTACTCAGCTGTGAATAATAGCTCTTAAGCAAATGCTTTTCCTTTTGCATAGACAAGTCATATTACTTTTCCACAGGCCTTAGTTTCTTTGTATTTGCAGTGAGGATACTAGTAATTCCTGCCTCATGCAGTTTCTCTGAGTATTTCATGAAATACTGTTAAATAAAGAACTTAGCACAATACCTGCCATAAAATACACACTCAGGAAATATTTTCTCTTTTTATTAGTGAACCCTGAGAAATTAATTTCTAAATCCTTTGAGGCCCACACATGCAGGGGTGGTCATGTCAATGGGTACCAGACATACATGGCTGTGTGACTCTGTATGTATGCATTGGTGAGGGCAGAAATCAATGTATGTGGAAAACCCAGTAACAGATTATTTGTTTCTTAAAAAAAGTCTAGCACAGTGTCATACACATATAATACACTAAGAAAATTTGGTAGAATTGAATGAAAGAGGTTTCTGTCTATGGTTTGTGGTCATGTACTCAGCAAGTGGTCATGAAAGTACGAGTGATTTTAAAAAATAAAAACTAGTGAGACAGTGGCATGTACATATATACACTACCAAATGTAAAACTGATAGCTAGTGGAAAGTAGCTGCATAGCACAGGGAGATCAGCTCGGTGCTTTGTGACCATCTAGAGGGGTGGGATTGGGAGGGTGGGAGGGAGACACAAGAGGGAAGAGATATGGGGACATATGTATATGTATAACTGATTCACTTTGTTATAAAGCAGAAACTAACACACCATTGTAAAGCAATTATACTCCAACAAAGATGTTACAAAAGTAAAACTTCAGATGTATGCTCAGAGGTAGAAGTCAAAGAATTAAACAATTAAATCATATAATTAAGGTTTCTTATTTTTCTTTCTTTTATGAAAACATTTTTGAAGTTAGTCTTGAATCATAGTAAGGCACTCCTTACTTTGCACAGATTTCAGTTATCATGGTTTCCTTAAATAACATTAGTCCCCCAACAACATGGCTCAAATTTCAATTACCTCAGTATATTAACTGTGAGTAACTGCATAAAGTACAAACTTTGCTGCTAACTCTTCAGTCCACAAATCGCTGTGTAAATAACAGATGTACATCATGATCAGTGACTAGTCATATTACTTTTTTGAGTCTGTCAGTGGTCAGCCTCTGCACATCCACTATTCAGTTTACACACGGACAGTAAGTCTTGTAGTTATGTTGCCTTGTCAATCGGCTATAGAGATACTATAGGCACCATAATTTAACATTTAAAATGCTATTCCTGTTGGATAATGCTCTTCGTCATCTTATTTCTCTTAGAGATTTAGATGAAAATGTGAAAATTTGCTTTTTATCACCAAGAACAACTTCATTAATCCAACCAGTGGACCAAGGAGTTATTTCAACTTTGAAGGCCTGTTATCTTACACAGACTTTTGAAGAGGCTATTGATGCTACAACTGGAGATCATACAGTTTCTTTAGCTGAGTTTTGGAAGAAATATGACATAAAGCATTCAACTGAAAATATTCAAACATCATGGCAGGAAATAACAGCAAGTAATACTCATGCATTGTAGCAGAAACTTTTAGCACACTGTGCAAATAACTTGGCAGGATTTGAACTGAACATACATGGAATTATAGAAGAAACAGCTGACTGTGGGAATGCTGCCTGCCACTATAGGAGAGCCTGTAGATCTGCTGTCAGAGGAACTTAGTGAAGGAAAACTTGTTGACATCAATGAGGAAAGTGGTTGTAATGAAACGGATGAAGATGTCTCAGAGGAAGTGACCCTGGCAACAAACTTTACATTAAAGGAACTCTCAGAGATATTTCATAGTATTGAAAGCACAAAGGATAAAAGTTTGGAAGCTGATCCAAGCTTAAAAGGAGGATGAGAATTCACTGACTCATAGAAAAGATGTTCACTCTGAATTACAACTTACACAATGAAAAGAAGGCAAGCACTGTTCAAACTAATTTTGATAAGCTTTTTTTTAAAAAAACCCACTTTAATTCTTGATGTTCCTAATGTTTACAATGACTGTGTATTAAATCCATGTTGATTTATTATTTTTCCATTTCTCTATACATTTATAACCAACAGCAACAGTATTTAATGTTTGAAAAGTTTTAATCTTTTGTCAGAACAATCATAATTTCCTCCATTGATTCTTAAGACTATTTTGCATAGTTTCAGTGTGCATGGTTGTTTTCATAGTTCCCACTACTGTGCAAAGTGAGGACTTCCTACAATAAAAAGATAACATTTTTACTGCATCATGGTCTATACTGAATTAATAATTTATAGCCTGAAAGTATTTTACATTTTTGGGTTACAAAGAAAATCTATTATGTGCAAAACACACATTCTTCAATGATCTCTGAATTCAAAGGATTCAAATTCAAAATCTAACATTCCAGCTGACTTTATTGATGGTTATCTTGTTATAAACCACGTAAGGTATTTTAACACAGGATCCTATATGAATACATTGTACCACATTTACTCAAATTATCACTGGCATTCAAAAGATAGACCAAAATAAGTGAAATAAATCTGACAGAGAAAGACAAACACCATACAATTTCACTTATATGTGGAATCTAAAAACAAAAATACAAAAAAGTAAAACAAAAACCCCACAACCAAGCTCATATATAGTGAACAGTTTGGTGGTTGTCAGGAGTAGGGGATAGGGGGTAGAAAAAATGGGTGAAGGTGACTAAAAGGGACCAACTCCCCGTTATAAAATAAATAAGTCATAGGGATGTAATGTACAGCATCGTATAGTTAACAATACTGTACTTGAAAGTTGCTAAGAGAGTAGATCTTAAAAGTTCTCTTCACAAGCAAAAGGTAACTATGTATGGTGAAAAAATGTTAACTAGATTTATCGTGGTGATCATTTTGCAATACAAACAAATATGGAATCATCCTGCTGTACATCTGAAACCACATTACCCTTTGTACAAAAAAAAAGATAGACCAAAAGCTACCTTTTTTAGAAGTTTTCTCTATAATCTATAATAGTACAGCAGCTAGTGAAAACTAGCTGCAAAGGAAGTATAAAGTACTTCAAAGCAGTGCTTCCCAAACTTTAGAGTGCATATGAATCACCAGCAGAACTTGCTAAAATGCAGATTCAGATTCAGTGATTTGGGGTGGGGCCCAGATTCTGCATTTGAAACAAGCTAGTGGGTGATGTAGAAGCTCCTGGTCCTGGGACCACACATTTTTAAATAAAGTACTTGCAAATATGGCAAGAGTAACATTAAAACACACACACACACAGATGGAGAGATATACCATGTTCTTGGATTGGAAGAATCAACATTGTGAAAATGACTATACTATCCAAAGCAATCTACAGAATCAATAAAATCCCTATCAAACTACCAATGGCATTTTTCACAGAACTAGAAAAAAAAGTTCTCAATTTGTATGGAAAGACAAAAGACCCCAAATAGCCAAAGCAATCTTGAGAAAGAAAAACAGAGCTGGAGGAATCAAGCTCCTGGACTTCAGACTATACTACAAAGCTACAGTAATCAAGACAGTATGGTACTGGCACAAAAACAGAAAGATAGATCAATGGAACAGGATAGAAATCCCAGAGATAAACACATGCACATATGGTCACCTTGTCTTTGACAAAGGAGGCAAAAATATACAATGGAGAAAAGACAGCCTCTTCAATAAGTGGTGCTGGGAAAACTGGACAGCTACATGTAAAAGAATGAAATTAGAACACTCCATAACACCACATATGAAAATAAACCCAAAATGGATTAAAGACCTAAATGTAAGGCCAGACGCTATCAAACTTTTAGAGGAAAACATAGGCAGAAAACTCTATGACATAAATCACAGCAAGATCCTTTTTGACCCACCTCCTAGAGAAATGGAAATAAAAACAAAAATAAACAAATGGGACCTAATGAAACTGCAAAGCTTTTGCACAGCAAAGTAAACCATAAACAAGACCAAAAGACAACCCTCGGAATGGGAGAAAATATTTGCAAGCGAAACAACTGACAAAGGATTAATCTCCAAAATATACAAGCAGCTCATGCAGCTCAATATCAAGAAACCAAACAGCCCAATCCAAAAATAAGCGGAAGACCTAAATAAACATTTCTCCAGAGAAGATATACAGATTGCCAACAAACACATGAAAGGATGCTCAACATCACTAATCATTAGAGAAATGCAAATCAAAACTACAATGAGGTATCACTTCACACCAGTCAGAATAGCCGTCATCAAAAAATCTACAAACAATAAATGCTGGAGAGGGTGTGGAGAAAAGGGAGCCCTCTTACACTGTTGGTGGGAATGTAAATTGATACAGCCACTATGGAGAACAGTATGGAGGTTTCTTTAAAAAATTAAAATTAGAACTACCATATGACCCTGCAATCCCACTACTGGGCATATACCCAGAGAAAACCATAATTCAAAAAGAGTCATGTACCACAATGTTCATTGCAGCACTATTTACAACAGCCAGGACATGGAAGCAGCTTAAATGTCCATTGACAGATGAATGGATAAAGAAGATGTGGCATACATATACAATGGAATATTACTCAGCCATAAAAAGAAATGAAATTGAGTTATTTGTAGTAAGGTGGATGGACCTAGATTCTATCATACAGAATGAAGTAAGTCAGAAAGAGAAAAACAAATACCGTATGCTAACACACATATATGGAATCTAAAAAAAAAAAAAAAAAAAGTTTCTGAGCAACCCAGGGGCAGGACAGGAATAAAGATGCAGACATAGAGAATGGGCTTGAGGACATGGGGAGGGGCCAGGGTAAGCTGGGACGATGTGAGAGAGTGGCATGGACATATATACACTACCAAATATAAAATAGATAGCTAGTGGGAAGCAGCTGCATAGCACAGGGAGATCAGCTCCGTGCTTTGTGAACACCTAGAGGGGTGGGGTACGGAGGGTGGGAGGGAGACGCAAGAGGGTGGGGATATGGTGATATATATGTATATGTATAGCTGATTCAATTTGTTATACAGCAGAAACTAACACAAAACTGTAAAGCAATTATACTCCAATAAAGATATTAAACACACGCACACACACACACACAAAAGATATGTCAATGATGGCTAAAATTCATGTATAAATATTATAAGAGTTGTGTTTGGTAAGGTTTTACCTTAGATCACATATCAGTACAAGCAACACTACTCAAGGTAGTAATGCTTGACATTAAACAACAGCAACAATATTGACTTAATTTTCTAAAAACATTCTCCACATTTTTCTCTGCTTTAGTTTGGTCTCCATGAATCAGTCTTGGATGAGAACATATTACTGTATCATTAACCCTCAATTACCTAGCTAATGGGCAAGAGGGATTGTGAATATACTACATAGATAATCTATGATTAAACTTTAACATCATTTATGACCATTAGAAACCATTAGATACTATTAAATCTTCTATTAATGTAGATGCTAATAAACATAAAAATAAATGACTTTGGGTTTCATTTTCTTAGTTCACTTTTAACTCTTAACAGAAGTAATGTAATTCCACGGAAAATGTTCAGACAGGCTTGGGTTCCAATTCTAGTGTGGCCACTTAATATCTGAGTGAACTTTATCTACTTATTAATCCCTGTTTTTTAATCTATAAACTTGGTTGATAATGCCTGATATGTAGAGTATCAGTGAGGATTCAATGTATGCTACCTTGCTAGCACATTGATCTTGGACTTCCCAGCTTCCAGAACTCTGAGAAATAAATTTCTGCTGTTTTAGTCACCCAGTCTATGCTACTTTGTTATGGCAGCCTGAGCAGAATAAGACAATACATTATTATCATATTTGTAAATAAGTATAAAACATTTTTCTTGTTGAGAACTGGATCTTTCATTCATGTTATATTACTAATCCTTACACAGATGAACATAAGCAAGGATCAATAAATAAATGGGGTTTTACTTATTATTATTGATGACTATTATAATTTATTGAAGGCTATCTAACATTGTCTCACACTAACCTCAGAGATGTATTATTATTTCCATTTTATAGATGAGAAAACTACAGCTCTGAGATGTGAAATGACGTGTCCAAGGTCAATTAGTTAATGAATGGAGAAGCCAGTCTAGTTCCAAGGCTTGCAAATATTCCCCTGTGCCATACTGCCTAGGTATAATGAAGAGATTAAACATGTTCAAGACATGATACCAACCTTTAAGGAGCCCACATACTAGTTGGGAAGGCATGACTTTATAATTTAAAGGTAAATGATGATATAAAAGATAAATAAGAGACTTACTGGTGGGAATGTAAATTGATACAGCCACTATGGAGAACAGTATGGAGGTTCCTTAAAAAACTACAAATAGAACTACCATATGACCCAGCAATCCCACTACTGGGCATATACCCGGAGAAAACCATAATTCAAAAAGAGTCATGAACCACAATGTTCATTGTAGCACTATTTACAATAGCCAGGACATGGAAGCAACTTAAGTGTCCATTGACAGATGAATGGATAAAGAAGATGTGGCACATATATACAATGGAATATTACTCAGCCATAAAAAGAAACGAAATTGAGTTATTTGTAGTGAGGTCGCTGGACCTAGAGTCTATCATACAGAATGAAGTAAGTCAGAAAGAGAAAAACAAATACCGTATGCTAACACACATATATGGAATCTAAAAAATAAAATAAAATAAATGGTTCTGAACAACCTAGGGGCAGGACAGGAATAAAGACGCAGACGTGGAGAATGGACTTGAGGACACGGGGAGGGGGAAGGGTAAGCTGGGACGAAGTGAGAGAGTGGCATGGACATGTATACACTACGAAACGTAAAATAGATAGCTAGTGGGAAGCAGCCGCATAGCACGGGGAGATCAGCTCAGTGCTCTGTGACCACCTAGAGGGGTGGGATAGGGAGAGTAGGAGGGAGACGCAAGAGGGAGGGGATATGGGGATATATGTATATATATAGCTGATTCAATTTGTTATACAGCAGAAACTAACACAACATTGTAAAGCAATAAATATGTTTTAAAAAAAAAGATAAATAAGAGACATATAAGAAATGGAAAATACCATGCTAGAGTGTTCTCTAACTTGTATAAAGAGTTCACAAAACTTATTTGTCCATGAAACTTATCTTTATGTCGTACCTATTAAAATCTCAAGTAATGATTATTTTGAGGAATATAATTTAGGAAATGCTGGTTTAGTTAGTAGGCGTACTGAGCTTTTAATTTAAAGGAGGAAGCTGCAGTGGTCTGGGTGGACAGAGGGAAAAGAATTAAGTTGTAAAAACAAGTAAGCATATTTTTGAATCCAAATACCCCCAATCTGATTTAAGTCAATAACTCTTTACCTTATTGGACTTCATTTTTATAAAACATTTATTAAATGTGTGAGCACTTTCCATGTATTAACACATTTAATCCTCACAACATTCTTATGAGGTAGGCATTATTACTATGATTTCCTTTTTACTGAGGACGAATCTAAGGTTCTACCCAATAGCACATCGAAGAGCCAGGATTTGGACCCAGAAGGTCTGGCTCCAAAGCCAAAGCAACCAAATGCTGTGGTAAACTTCTCTCAGGGAGCTTCGTTTTAAAACAGCATCTCGGGCTTCCCTGGTGGCGCAGTGGTTGAGAGTCCGCCTGCCGATGCAGGGGACACGGGTTCGTGCCCCGGTCCATGAAGATCCCACGTGCCGGCTAGGCCCGTGAGCCATGGCCGCTGAGCCTGCGCGTCCGGAGCCTGTGCTCCGCAACGGGAGAGGCCACAACAGCGAGAGGCCCTAGTACCGCAAAAAAAAAAAAAAAAAAAGAAAAAAAGAATAAACCAGCATCTCAGGTAATTCTGATGCAGGCACAATGGAATAGGGTTTGAGAAGACAGTTATCTGATAGGTATAAGTAAGCTGAATCCAGTCAGTGGTTCTTAAACTTTAGCATGCATCAGAATCCCTGGAAGGGCTTGTTAATACACAGATCGCTGGTCCAATGTCCAGAGTTTCTGATTCAGTAAACCTGGGATTGTCTCTGAGAATTTGCACTTCTAACAGGTTCCCAGTTGAAGCTGATGCTGCTGACCAGGGGACCACATGTTGAGAACCACCAGTCTAGACTAGAATATGGAAAAACTTGAATATTAGTGTGAAGAAATTTGGGTTTTATCCAATGAAGGGTGTGTGTGTGTGCATGTGCACGCATACTTTGTTCTTAATTTTTTGACTAGAATAACATTACATGATATGACATTCAAAAAGTACAAAAGGTGTACAACAAAAGCAAGTCTCCCTATTTACTCTATTGCCCAGCCCCCAAATTCTCCTCCCCAAAGCCATGTACATTTCCAGTTTCTTGTGTGTCCTTCCATGCTTAGGGAATAGAGGGAAGCACAGTTTTTAGCATTCAGATACCTAGAATGCTTATTTTCTTGTTATTATAGCAGTCTAGTAAGTAGATTACTGGAATTTACCATCTAGGATATTGCTATCATATAAACTAAACATCTGGATCAAAGAATTAGAATGTTAGACATAGGTGGAAATTACAAATGAAGAAACTAAGCCACTGAGAGTTTAAATAATTTGTCCAAGTTCACACAGTAAGTGGCGTAGCCAGGGTTCACACCCATGCTATTTGACTCCAAAGCCAGTGCTCCTTGCATTATTCCTCAGGAGTTTGAGGCCCATAGGAAAGAAGGGATTTACCCAGCTTTGCATAGTTACTTAGACTCTCTGAGTCTTTCTCATTGACCATATTCTATGATGGAATGACTTTTTAAAATATCCATTCAAATTTTTGAGATTTTATTGCTTTTCTCCAAAGCTACAAAGCTAAGAGAGAGTAGGTTTAGCATATGGTTTCTCTTCCTATGGGAGATCTTTTACCTTTAGAGCAATGGGGCTCTTAAATGACCCAATATTACAAAATGTGTGACTAAACTATAACATATATTAAGAAGCATTGTAGGACCCAGCAATCCCACTACTGGGCATATACCCTGAGAAAACCATAATTCAAAAAGACACATGCACCCCAGTGTTCATTGCAGCACTATTTACAATAGGTCATGGAAGTAACCTAAATGCCCATCGAGAGATGAATGGATAAAGAAGATATGGTACATATATACAATGGAACATTACTCAGCCATAAAAAGGAATGAAATTGGGTCATTTGTAGAGACGTGGATGGACCTAGAGACTATCATACAGAGTGAAGTAAGTCAGAAAGAGAAAAACAAATACCATATATTAATGCATATATCTGGAATCTAGAAAAATGGTACACATGAACCAGTTTGCAAGGCAGAAATATAGACGCAGATGTAGAGGACACATGTATGGACACCAAGCGGGGAAAGGGGGGATGGGGCGTGGTGGTGGTGGGATGAATTGGGAGATTGGGATTGACATGTATACACTAATATGTATAAAATAGGTAACTAATAAGAACCTGCTGTATAATAAATTAATTAATTAAATTAAAAAAAAAGCAACATAGGTCAATTAGCAGCTTAGCTTTGAAATCTGATAACTTCTCTCAGCCTCTGTTTCTGCATCTGTTGATGGGGAGATAATACACATTGAATAGTGTTGATGGGGCCTTTAAATAAGAATACATGTAAAGCATCAAACATGGTATCTGGCACAATATGAGCACACACAAAAAGTTGTTTGTTACTATTTTCATTACACATTCAATTATTAGAGTGGCTGGAACTCCTAGGCACAACTTAAGATCAACAAAAAAATAACCAATTTTATAAGTCATTTGGCACAAAAGTCATGGAATCCATTTCAGCTGTGAAAGATGTTGACAAATGAATTCTTTCAGCAATTTTTACTAGTTGGACTATTAAAAATTACCAAAGATAAGTCTAACCTATTGAAACATTCGATGTGCAGAATGAGAATATTTTTGGTCATTGCAGCTGATCTGAACATTTTGGTGCACAGAGTTCTAGGTAGAATGTCTCATAATAAAATAAAGACTACTTCACTACTTACAGAACGCTTTCTGCATGTGATCTGGGGCGCCATTAAATAGGGTTCTAATCAAATTTTATCTCTAGCCTTGAGCTAATCTCTGATCTATCAGTTCTGAATTCCCTAAAGAAAGCAAAGCCATTATATCATTATTATTATTTTTACTTCATACAGATTGTTTATTAAGGTATACTATAAAATTTTAGAAATTTAGTTTATCTTTTGCCACAAGTGCTACCTTGAAGTGAGAACACATTAGACAATGGCTGTCACAATTTTACCATCCAAGACATGATGTATTATAGAACTGAAATCTTCAAACTTTTTCATTTTAGGAACTCTTTATACTCTTAAAAATCATTGGTAATCTTAAAGTACTTTTTTTAATATGGTTTATACCTATTGGTATCCATAATATTATAAATTTAAAGAGGCATTTAAAAATAGTTATTATTCATTCTTAAATAACAATAATAAACCCATGACATGTTAATGTAGGTAACACAGTTTTATAAAAGTAAGTATACTTTCCAAAACAAAAAACTTTAGTGAGAAGAGTGACATTTTTATTTTTGTGAATCTCTTCAATGTTTAGCTTAACAGAAGGCAACTGGGTTCTCATATCTGCTTTGTATTCAATTTGTTGTGGTATATTGTTTTGATTAAGTTATATATAAAAAAGTCCAAACTCACACAGATAGGTAGTTGGAAAAGGGAAGAGTATTTTCATGGTCTTTTTGGATAATTGTGATTGTTCTTTGATACTACACCCAAACTCAACAAATCACAGTCTTTTTAGGGGATACAGTAATTGCAATGTAGAATCTGAAATACTTCAATGAACTTTTCTTACTTTTCATACCAATGTGTTAAAATCAACTAATCTTTTTGCACTTTGAATGGGTCTATTTCTCATGTGTGATTTTGTAGCTCATGCATTGGTCATTTGGAAAGTGTTGCTTCACTGAGTTGAAAAGATTTTCCAAATGTTGACACATTTTCATATTACAATATCAACAAATCACATTCATTATTACACCAGTGATATCACACCAGTCTTATCAGAAAAGGCTTTAAATATTGGGAAGCTGTCAGACTCACAGTGGCAGATACAAATTTTCCAAAATTCTAATTTTTACTTGATAGCTCAAATTTCACTGTTGGCAACAAATTCTGTCAGTTGTTTTCCTTGAAGTGGCAAGCTCACTTTGTTCATTTTTGACAAAATGTCTGCCAAATACTCAAGTCTGAGTAACCACAGTTTGTCAGTCATTCTTCCTCTTTTTAAAATAGACTTTATTTTTATAGCCGTTTTAGGTTCACAGCAAAACTGAGCAGAAGGTAGAGATTTCACATATACTTCCTACTGTTTTTTTATTCTGCCTTTTTTTATTGTAATAAAATATAGTCATATAGTCCATTTCTTTAACACTTCCCTTCATGGCTTTATATGAATGTCAAAACATCAAATTGTAGACTTTAAATATATGCAGTTTATTGTACATCAATTATAGCTAATAAATCTGTTTTTTTTTAAAAAAGCTAGGCTTTCTCCCCACCACCCCAAGTACACTCAAATCTGTTAAATTATGGATTTATATAATTCTTCACATGAAATGTGGGGCAAGATTCCTGTAGGATGGCCTTACAAAAATGTTAGAATAAAGACAGCTTATTGATTTCTCACTTTACACAAGTTGTAAACAAAAGAACTTCAGTGCAACACTGATAATAATATACATATGTTTCTTAAAGAACTGTAAATCAAACATTAATGGCAACATAAAATTAGAAATAAATCACTATCAAGTAAATGGAATATAGTTTGTCCTTAAAAGGCAATGATGACCTTTCACCTTGCAGCTTTTTAAAATGCAAGCTAAAACAGATGCTTATCTCTGTAAAGTCTAAAAATACATTAAGTTTCCACAAATATCAAATTTTACTAACAGTGTAACGGTAACATATACATAATGCAGATCTTATAAAAATTGATTTGATTTTGTAAGACATAAGTGAATTTAGAGCTGCTACTCAGTCAAAAACATCAAATTAATAGTATCTGGAAAATTACAGGCAATGGTATAATTGAAGGTCTGGGTAATCACTTTGCTTATGAAAGTGATGGTTAAGTATTTCTTATGATATTATCAATATGTAGTTGGGTGTCAATGCAGTGTCTAAATATAAAACTAAATTAAGATAAATTATATACAAATATATAACTAAATAAAATGTGGTCTAAAATGAGTTTACATATGAACAAAATTATTGATAACTCTAGCAGAAAATGTGTGAAAGTAGAAAACTCAATATATTCTTTTGTTTCTGGCTTTAGAGAGACTGACTGGTATGAAACTTTGTCACTTACTTTCCGATTGTATTGGGTAGCATTGTAAGTTGATTGTCATCTACTTTTAGAGTAGTTAGTTTTTTCAACAAACCTAAAACAGAGAAGAAGATATATTAATATATAAGAATAGATTTCTGACAAAAAATACAATATAAAAGGAATCGCTTTTTATGAGTTGTAATCCTAATCAAACTACTGCCCCTGCCCACCAGTGGAGCCAGAGGAGGGCTGACAGTCTCAACATCACTTGATTGGGTGATGAGTGTTTGTCATGCTAATTGGCTGCACTCTGCTTTATCAACCTACAAACTGGTATTCGTGTGTCTAGTTTTAACCTTCCAGTTACAAAAATTTTACTTACATCAATGAGAGTTCAAGTACATTGGTGGAGACAATAAACAAAACATAGGGCTCCACAGAAACCTGAGCTGGCAGTACTACTACCACATTTCCCTTTTCTATTATGCAGCAAATGGACCAGATGAAACTTTTCAAGCCAGCTGTGTTTGGTATTTTACTAACTCATAAGCACTAATAACTAACATTCCTGTTGTGATACAAATTGAAAACAAATCTGAATTAAGCCTAATAATCAACAAATGGGTACTGAAGTAATGCAGTGTAGTGGTTATAATTATCGACTTGGAAAATTACAATGTATGACTTCATACTCTTTCTGTTACCATAAATCCCTGACTTGGATCAGCAGTAAGCACAAAAACTTGTAGCTTTTAATCTATCAAGTAGAACTGGCCAAGAATTGATGTTCCAACTATTTATATTTCACTGTCTAATTTATGCCCTCCATACCTTTACTGCTTGATCTACTCCTACTCCCAGGGTTTTAAAGAGCAAAAACCACAGAGTAATTGAAGAACAGCTTCCTTTACCCGGCCGTAACAGAACCCATTGTATCAATATGGCTTAAATAGCTAAAATCCGAGACAAAGCATTAACAGTGGCTAATTTTTGTTTTACAGTGGAATATAGATATACACTATAGACGACTTGTTTTGCAGAAAACTTGTTCTGATGGATATAGTAGCTTCCATGGTTGAATGCGTTTGGGAAATCAAAATTAAACAAAATCAACCATATTTCTTTAATGAAGTTTTTCTAGGAATTTGTAATATACTAATGTAACAGGGTGACGGTAAAGTTATTGGGCAACTTGTGTGTATGCACAGAGTATCTTGTATAGTGGTGTTTTGCGAACATGCTCTCAGAAGCACTGCTATAGCTCATGTCTACCCACCTCAAGTATTTTGAGCATACCTTAAAGGCAAAAAGTAAGTCACAAGAAGTCTGAAATAAAGCTATTGTTGCACTTTAAGTTTCACTATGCTCAGTTACGTATTCTGCAGAAGCACTCAGAATTTCTGCTCTAGTGGAGAGAAATGTTATCACTACCAGACTGCTGTGAGAAAATACCTACAATATTTGGAGATTAATACATCAGCTTGTGCTGTTAGGAGACATGGCTGAAAACAGTAGCACCTGAGAAAGAAGACAATTCTCACTGGGGTAATTTATCTCTGAAATTTGAATACCCACTGCCATATTCATCTATGCTCAAAGGGTGGCTGAATCACTTTAGCTTCTCTGGTGCATATGTAAGAAACTATAGACCTTGGAAATATAAAAGAACTCCTAAGCTTGTTCATCAATTGTGAAAAGACAACAGGGGACTATGAATTACAGCTAAATGAGTTGTAGTCCTGATCAAACTACTGCCCCTGCCCACCAGTGGAGCCAGAGGAGGGCTGACAGTCTCAACATTGCTTGATTCGGTCACGAGAAATTTTGGGCTGGGTTACAGATGGCTCTGCAAACATGAAACCAGGTTGCAAAGCAGTCTTTAAGAGAATCACAGTTCCTAGGTCTGAAGTAGTGGTGAGAAAATTTCGAGGCAGGATAGGGATTAAGGCCAAAAGATTGATGCAACAGATTTTTTTTTGAAGAATGGAGTAGTGGCTCTGACAATTGACAGAAGCTTCTATAGCTTTAAAGGTTGAAGTGAGTTAGGGCTCCCTTCTTAGTTCCACATCTGTGGACTTAAGGGAACTTCACTCATTTGTGGTGTGGCTACTTTGTCACTCACATATTCCAGCCAAGGGTGTGCCCTTTGGACACATTCTGGAGCTTCGGTAGGAATCTGGTTGTCCTTGGAGTGGAAATAGGCCACCAGCCTCAGCTCTGTTGCTCATGACTTCCTCTTGCAGATAAATACTACATAGCTATATCATATCTGCTTGGACTCTCTTCTACCCTCAGGCACCAAAGGTACTTTATCCTATTTCTTCCTCAATTCCCCACCTCTTTATCCTATATTACCAACTCAGATATACTGAAGAGAAAGAAAAAGGAGGCTTTTTTTGCTATTTTAGCTACTTACATATAAATATATAATAAGCAGCAATGTATTAAACATTAATATCAAAAATAGCTAATATTTACATGGCATTTACCCTAGATAATATAATTTTGAAGGCCAAATGGCTGTGCACTCATCATATCTAAGATTATAATGATTATTATATTATTATAGTACCTAACATTGATTGAACATTTACTATGTGCCAGGTACTGTTCTAAGCAATTTTACATATATTAATTCATTTATTTCTCAAAATAATCCCTTGATGCAGGTACTATTACTTCCCCACTTAAAAGATGATAAAACTGAGGCACAGAGAGTTTAAGTAGCTAGTGTAAAGTCACACATTTAGTAAGGTAGAAAAGCCAGACTTCGAACTCGGGTAGCTTGACTACAAAACCTGTGTCTTTAACCACTAAGTGAATAAGATAAATTATTTTGGAAAGTAAAAAAATTATATTCTCCTTTACTGAGTTTCTCTGCTATCCAAAGAAGCTGATTATTAAAGCTCCATCTTGAAAATGTAAAGAGCCCCCTTCATTTTCCCTGCAACCAGCACAAGGAAAGGGACTCAGCATACAGGGTTCATTGTTGAATATATCACTCTATTCAAATACCCCACAACTGCAGAATTAAAATAGGTGTAAAGGAAGCAAAGATTTTATTTTAGTTGCTATTTCCCTTTATTAATACTGTGACGTTTCTTGTCTTTGATTCTTTTAAATGTTGGTAGTTCAATAGATGATCCATGCTCAAATAAACAAGAAGAGATGCAATTTACCATCCAATCAGAATCAACAAATTACTTTAGGACCTTTGAACAGAGTTCCCAGGTATTTCTCTTGACCAAGAAGGAAATTCTTAGAGGAAAGTCAGCCATTCTATGTGTATAATCAGGTACTCTGGCAACTCTGCAGATGTATAAATGCAATTTTCCCTAAAAGGTCAATAGGGTACAAAGATAGTTCCAGGAGTAAGCTACTAACAAGTTACTTTCTTAATTTGAGAACCACTCAGATTCTAAGTGAAGGTGTTAAATATGTTATACCACCTGCCTGTGCTGGTCTGTTTTATCATCCTAGGATCTAATCTGATATTTTCTACCATCTATACATGCTGCCTTCCCCAGACCAGAAGGCTAATTCCCTAGTCTGCTTTCTTAATGGAAGATATTTTAAACAAATAATCTTTTATTTCACTATGTGACATTTTCATTTCCAGAATTTCTAATTGGTTCTTTTTTATAACCACTTGTTCGTAGTCATAGCTCCTGTTTGTGTTTTATAAGTTATTTTTATTTTTACAAATGTTATTCTTCCTTTTATCTATTTGAGGATCTGCATCCACTTAAAATTTTTTTTTTACATTGCTTGATAATTTTGGTTTCCCTTGGGGTAAATTTTCCTATTGTTTGAGTTTTGGGTTGTTGTAACATTAGTTTTCCTTTAAAATTTTTGTTTTCATGCCCATTTGTGAGGGTGAATATTTTTTCCTTACCTATGCTCACCCCTCCCTGTCTGGCACTCTTATGGTTACCTCCACCTGACCCTCAAGTTTCTGGAGTTCAGAACGAGTCTTATATTAGCAACATGGTACTCTCATTTGATGTGGATATTGCAGATTCAGTCCAAACCAGCTTGTGACGGGCCATAATTTTCAGCAGTGAATCTGTATCTGTTCTCTCCTTCCACCCTAGCTCTACATATTAGTTGCAGGTTTTTTCAAGTCTCTCTTTGCAGAAAAGGGTCCCTTCCCTGCCTCAGTCCCTGTAAGTCTGTATTCTTCTGTTATGCTTAAGGTCTTTTTTTTTTTACTGCAGGAACAATTTATGGCTGCCACTTCTGTTTGTGGTCTGAAGCCCATCAGTCAGGCCTGGGGTCATTGGGTCATTGCTGTGTTCCCATTATGTCTCAAATCCAGGTATATGTTCATTCTTCTTAAGCAGGGTAAAATTATTTTATTTACTAAATAATTAAGGAGCACTTACCATACACCAGGCATAATTCTTTGTATAGAAGAGGCAGTAATGAACAAAAATATGTTCTTCTAATATAGTTTTTCCATTCTCATTGTGTCTTTGAAGAGGTATGGAGTGGTGATTGAGTAGGAGAGTAAGATATGTATTTTGACCATATGGTTATCTTGACCAGATGACCATCTCTATCATCTTGACTAGAGGATGCTCTTTTAAACTATTATATTTCCTTACCTTCTACAACACTAAATAGTATTTTCTAAGCTTATCTGATCATAAGTTTCATCTAGGATATTTAACAAGAATATAGAACAGAGGGCTTATTACGCATTTATTGAATCAGACTTTTCACAGAACGAGCCTGGAAATGTGGAACTGTTTAATAAAGCTCTCAGATAAGTCTTATGGTGGAAGAAGTTGGAGAAACACTGTTATAAAAATATATAATTATATAAATTAAAAAGTCATCAAATCTACAAAGAAAGAAAAGGCAGCCTGTTCTGTTAAAACTAGTATTCGCTATTAGCCTGAAAGAATAGTGAAAATGGAAGCAATAAAATATTGAAGAAAAATTTGCGAAACTGTTTTGTCTTCTAACTTCCCTTCAATCAGGCTACCTAGGTTGTGACTCAATTTTTAGAAGCATTAATAAGTTCCAGACATATGAAACATCTAATTCAGAGTGTTAAAAACTACATTCCAAAGTTAAGTAGTTTGATGATTACTCTCCTAGCTGTTTCCTCTCATAAATAATAATAATAAGATATACATACAAAAGGTTTACTCATATTTAAATTAGATTCTTTCATTATTTTACTCAGATAAAAAGTTATGACAAAAATAGATTGAGTGGTTAATATATACTAACAGACAAAATATCTGGTCTCATGAATCTTAAATATAAAGGTGAGATGTCTTTTTTGAATAATAGAAATATGAAGATATTTCATATTTATTGTTCTTCCTAATTATATTGATGTTACAATAATATTAAAAATAGAATATAGCCACACTGTGGATAGAAGCTACTGTAATTCTATAGTAATAAAAGGAGACATACATGTTTATCAAAGTACTTAAATCTAAGATATATACTCCTTTTAACAACATTTTACAACTTAGGAGATCTAAAATTATTTAAAATATATCAATTTAGTAGGATCATTTTAATAGGAGAGTCTTCTTGAGTTTGACAACTATAGTAACCATTTCATTTTAAGATATTGGTAAAATATTTCATCACCTTGAATAATGATCATGCTAATTTATTAATATCATGCTTAGAGTATATACCCTACATCTGCGAACAAACTATAGAAAACAGTATATTTGACATAAACATCCGTGATGAGATATTACATTCTCACCTATAGAGTCAGGCAACTGTTGCAACATATTGGATGACAGTAAGAGGTCCTCCAGGGCTTCACATCCAGAAATGTCCAAGTCAACCGTTTCTATTCTGTTTTTTGACATATCCAGGTATACCAACATCTTTAACTTCCCTATAGACTTGATGACATTGCATAAACTCAGGGTTAGTTGAGAAACTTTCAGGAAATATGTTAAAGTTGTAAAAACCACAACACTATAATTTTAAAAGCAAATTCAACAATAACAAGTTTTGGCAAGAATGTGGAGAAACCATAACCCTCATACATTTCTAGGAGGAATGTAAAATTATATAGCCACTTTGGAAAACAGTTTGGCCATTCCTCAAAATATTAAACAGAGTTTCCATGTGACCAGAAATCCCTAGGTACATACTCAAGAATGAAATATACATCCACAAAGAAACACAAATGTTCAAAGCAGTGTTATTCACAACAGGCAAAAAGTAGAAACAACCCAATGTCCATCAAATGATGAACAGTTAAACAAAATGTGGTAGATCCATAAGCTGCAGTATTATTTAGCAATAAAAAGCAATGAAGTAGCAATACATGCTACAAAATGGATGAACCTTGAAACATGCAGTGAAAGATGCCAGTCACAAAAGACCACCTATTGTATGATTCCATTTATATGAATTGTCCAGAATAGGCAAATCTATGGAGTCAGAAAGTAGATAAGGATTGCTAGAGGCTGAAAGGTCAAGAGGAAGGGAGTAACTGCTAATGCTTCTTTCAGTGGTGACGGAAATGTTCAAAATTAGATTGTGGTGGTGCCTGTTCAATTATGTGAGTATTTTGAAAACCATTGAACTGTATACTTTAAATGGGTGAATTTTATGATATGTGAATATATCTCCCAACAGAGATAATACGTTAAAAGATAGCAGCAATAATCTCAAAGTTGCTGTAGAATTAAGTAAATTGAAAGAAAGAAAGAAAAAGAAAGAAAGAAAGAAAGAAAAAGGAAGGAAGGAAAAGAAAGGAAAAAAGTTGCCACCTAAACAACATATGCTGACATTCTGATTCTTACAATTTCAAATGCATAAGAAAGGTATTAAATCGTGATTTGGACTTCATCTTACTACACAGAATCAATCTGTTCCTTCAACAGTTCTTTTGAGGATCTACTATGTACCAAGGCTTTTGTTATATACTGGAGAACAATCATGAATAAGTCAGCTATGTGAGGGAAGAGACTTGACATGATATAGATAAAGTCTTTAAGGTGCTTATAGCAGTGAAGGAAACTGTCAAATAAATAACTATAGTACCCTATGATATGTACAATAAAAAAAGCATGTAGAGAATGCCCTAGAAACAAAGGGATGCAAATTGCCTGGAAGGCACTGCTGTCAAGAAAAGGAGAAACTGTACCTGGAAGAGAGAACAGCACAGAGAAGTGTGAGGAAGCGTGGTGTGTTTGAGGGAGAGTGGGAGATTCAACGTCACTGAATACAGTGATGAAATTAAGCATCATAAGAAGCCAGCTGTTAAACGGCCTTTCCTGTCATGTGAGGATTACATGATCTCTATCTTATAGGCAAGGAGAGCTATTCAAAGTTTTTAAGATGGTGAATGACATAATCAGATTTGTGTTTTGAAATAATGACTTCAGGGAAATGTGAAGGGAAGATTCATGACTGGGGTTAGAGTAGATCTGAAAGGATTAGAAGGATTTGGAAGCAGTTTAGCTGAGGAGATGAAAGGGACCTGAGTTAAGGCAGCAGAAGTGAGGATGCAGAGGGGATGGCTCGAGAAAAATTTAGATGTGAAATGATTGGATTAGTAACTGATTACTGAGGACAGGGGAGGAATCAGGTCATACATTGGGCAGGGAGTGAATAGTGATTGTTTAGCTTGGACATGTACTATGGGAATTAGAGCAAGATAAAATCCTTCATTTTCCTTTTCTTTAAGGGCATGATTTGCAAATAAATGTCCCACATATATCTGTGTTCAATGGGTCATCTGCTTGTTGGTCTACCTGTATACAATTTACTATACTGTCTCTACTTATTTGACAGAGTATAAACACAAATATTGCATAAACAAATTTATTACGCAAGCTCACACTTGGCACTGTGCTAAGTACTTTATACATATTACTTGACATAATACTTTATATTCTTGCTGCTCAGAGTGTGTTTTATACAGCAGCAGCATTGGTAAAACCTGGGAGTTTGTCAGAAATGTGGAATCCAGACCCACTCCAGACCTATTGAATCAGAATCTGCACTTGGACACACATTAAATAAAGCTTAGAGGTTAAGAAATGTCACACGCTGGTTTCCCTGAGAATTGGAGACAAAGAGAAATTTATGCGAGAGATTCTTAGGATTAATACCAGGGGAAAGAAAGAGGGAAGGAAGGAAGCAGGATTGGACAGATGAAGGTAGGCTATGATGAAGTTTTGAGGAATTCCTCAGCTGACCCTTCAAATAGTATTGAAGTAGAGGGGAAGGGGCCAGGCCTTCAGAGTCTTATTCGATTGATCATGGGATGCAGGTCTCCTGGAATAGGGGTGTAACCCTGCATGAGAAAGTTCTCTCAGCTGAGGCAATTCCTGAAGAGGGTGGAGAGCTGCAAGCAGCATGCCCAGAAGCTGGGGAGTTCATCTAGGAGGATGATGCATGACAGGATATACTACAAGTAACATTCCAAAGTTGCCCCATTAAATAAGGGGTGGAGCTAAAATTCAAACTCGTTTTTACCGGAATTCAGACTGCAAAGCCTACCGATTACATTAGCGCTTTCTGACTGATGCCTTAATTAACTCAGCTCATATCTCTAGCCCTGCTCCTCCAGTTCCCCATGTGGGCAGAGGACGAACACAGTCTTAGAACAGGTGAATAGTTGCTAGCCTCGGAACTGGGTACTCCGGGTGAGTCAGGCCATGGGGCTGAGTTTCTCCTCATGCCTAGAAATATGTTCCTTGGAAAAATACTGTCACTTTACTTACAGCTCTCCACCCCAAGGAACTATTATGTTACCTTAGCTCATCTCTTCTGATGAGCATAGAAAGAATAATATATGTGATTATGTGTCTATGTGTGTGTGTATTTCTTTTTTTGTTTCATTACGATGAGAAAATTTCTTTTCTCTTTGAAGCTTCCTGAATTGCTATCTCCAGCAAACTCAATAAATATTTTGGTGTGAAGTTTCTAAATATCTTTTTTTGGAAGCAAAATAACAATTTGGTGTTTATTTTTATCTTTCTAAAGCCTTACTTTCAAGCATCTTATAAAAGCAATAGTAGCCTGGAGTGATAAAGGCCTTTGAGGCCCAATGTCTCAGAGTTCTTGAGGATGCTGAATGTTGCTCCAACATCTCTCTGAACATAGAGGGGCCTACAGATGAGTGGTGGGCAACAAATAAAATGTGGAAGCCATCACAAGCAAAAGGAGATATTGGAGTTTGCTGTTTAGTCATATTTTGGTTGATTGATCTTAGAGTGATGGCCACAAGACAGAGCTCTGTAGCAAACTAATGTTTGATCATTATCTATTTGCTTCTCTGATTTATGAAAAACAGTGGAAAAATGAAAGCCCAGGCTTCCAAAAGTATTTAAAAAGTATATTAGCTTAATGTATTTTGGTACATGAACTAAAAATAAAAAGGAACTTGCTTTTTTCCCTGTGTCTTATGACAGCAGTCCCCAACCATTTTGGCACCAAGGATTCGTTTCGTGGAAGACAATTTTTCCACAGACCGGGGCGGGGGAGGGGGGATGGTTTTGGGATGATTCAAGAGCATTACATTTATTGTGCACTTTATTTCTATTATTATTACATTGTAATATATAATGAAATAATTATACAACTCACCATAATGCAGAATCAGTGGGAGCCCTGAGCTTGTTTTCACTTGCCACTCACTGATTGGGTTTTGATATGAGTCTGCAAGCAATCGATTTATTATGATCTCTGTGCAGTCAAACCTCTCTGCTAATGATAATCTGTATTTGCAGCTGCTCCCCAGTGCCAGCATCACTGCCTCAGCTCCACCTCAGATCATCAGGCCTTAGATTCTCATAATGAGCTCACAACCTAGATCTCTTGCATGCACAGTTCACAGTAGGGTTCGTGCGCCTATGAGAATCTAATGTCGCTGCTGATCTGACAGGAGGCGGAGCTCAGGCGGTAATGCCAGTGATGGGGAGTGGCTGTAAATACAGATGAAGCTTCGCTCGCTCACCCACTGCTCACCTCCTGCTGTGTGGCTTGGTTCCTAACAGGCCACGGACCGGGACCGGTCCACGGCCCAGGGGTTGGGGACCTCTGTCTTATAACACTAAATATTTAGGATTAATCATCCTGTGAAACTGACAGACATGGGCTGAAGACTGCATTCAAGATTAGCCTTTCAAAGTCAAGCATTTCTAGGTAATTGCATAACAACTAATTGCCAGCACTGGACATTCAGAAAACCATGCCTGTTTAGGGTAGGGAGGCGTGGGGTATTCCCACAAAGAGCATCACAAAATGTGGAATTCAAGTGTACTAACTAAAGTGAGAAATCCACTTAAACTTGGCAGTATATAATAAAAAATCTACTTTTGAAGCAGAAAAAATTAGGCAGCACTGTTTTACAGAAGATTTAATCACTACTTTTCCATTTAAATAATACACTAACTAAGGGATTAGAGGTCTGAGTTGATTTCCAAGGTTGGATTTTGGGAATGGAGTAACTGTAAAAAGTAAGATGAGCCTAATTCTCATTTATACCTTCTATTGATTCTATAGCAACAGAATTTTGGAGCATCAGAGGAACAAAAGCCTCTGGAGCTGGTATGAATTACAGACCCACCATTTACTGGCTGTGTGACCTTGGCCCAGTTACTTACTCTTTCTGTTTCAGTTTCCTCATCTATAACATGGGGTTGGTAATAAATCTGCTTCACAGGGTTGCCATGAGAATTTGATGAGTCATTTGTAAAATAGCTAGATAGTGCCTAGGCCATGATAAATGCTATGTAAATGTTTTTGAATAAATGAATACACTGAAGAAGCAGGTATACACTTTTCCAACTAGACATACATTCTGTTTCCTCAGTATTTGCATAAGGGATTGATCACTGTCTTACTTGTTGCCCCAGGGTTAGTACATACCTTGAATATGATACAAATCAGTCTCTGCTATGTGTAGTGGAATACAGATTTGTCTCTCATGTTTTATGTGAGCCCCTCAAACAAATATATTCAAGGTCATTGAGTATATTATTTTTGTAACCCTGACATTAACATGGTTTCTAGTTCATAGAGGTATATTTGTGGTTTCAAATGGTTTTTCTTTTCTTTTCTTTTTTTTTTTGCGGTGCGCGGGCCTCTCACTGCTGTGGCCTCTCCCGTTGCGGAGCACAGGCTCCGGACGCGCAGGCTCAGCGGCCATGGCTCACGGGACCAGCCGCTCTGCGGCATGTGGGATCTTCCCGGACCGGGGCATGAACCCGTGTCCCCTGCATCGGCAGGCGGACTCTCAACCACTGCGCCACCAGGGAAGCCCTCAAATGGTTTTTGAATAAAGCAATAAATAGAAAACATGCATGCTTTTCTGTTTTGCATTTGTGATGATAGTAGAAATGTATTCCTTTGGTGAGAGGAGAAAGTATTTTTTCCCTAATCTTTTGTCATATTTTCTTCTTTATGTAGTCCCATGTTTGCTAAAAAGAGAATAAGCTTCCTGTTCTTGTTGCTTTTGCAATCATTTAAAAAAAATTAAATGTTAATTCAAACAAGGAATAAGTTTGACTTTGGGAATATACATCTAAATCTCAGTGGCTGAAGAATTATTACACAACCAGCTGCCCTGGCTTCTTAGCCCAATGCAAGGAGTTTAGAGTTGGCTTTCACCAGAGACCCTTGTGGTTGTTGTTGTTGTTGTTGGTGGTGGTGGTGGTGGTGTGTGTGTGTGTGTGTGTGTGTGTGTGTGTGCATGCTTATATTCAAGTGCCTGTGTTATGAGTGGTAAGAAGCAGTGTTTTATGGAAAGCCATTCTCTCACTGGATGAAAAAGGAATGAATAGTCACACCCAATGAATTGACTGATAAACCTACTTTTCAGGAGGCATTATTGGATGTTCTGTTAGTTGAGAAGAAAAATCGATTCTAGTTTAACTTTCTATTTTTAACAATTTATGCTCCTTGCCTTTTTCGAAAACTCAAATATGTTCTATTGGAAATCACCTGAACCAAGAGAGAGAGATTTATTTTGTGCAAGAGCTCTAACAATATGAGCAGAAACCATTATCTAGTTACCTACAAGAAGGTTGATTTTGTAAAACTAAAACTTGGTATTATATATAGCATTGTTTTTCATTTAACAATATGAATTTTTCAGCTTTTGAAAAACAGTAAATAGGGAAGGAGATGAAAAATATACTCCTAAGAGAACACTAAAAATTTTCATACATTTTGCACACCTATAACACTCATAAAAGTTATATGAAATATTAAAAAAACAAATTAGTGAAAAACACTTGATGATGGAACACTCCTAACAAATGTTTAACTTTGAAATGAAAACACTGGGATTTAAGATGTAAGATTAATCATTATCAGTTACAATTAATATACAACATAGATGCTAGACAACATGGCATAATAAAAACTTACATACCCCAGGTAGCACCTGCAATGCATTATTATCCATCCACAGCTCCCTTAGATTTTGTATTTGATCCAGAACTTCAGGCTAGGAGAGGAGTAGGGAGAAAAGAGAGAGGAGAAGAAAACTAAATTAGTCTTTTCTTGTCACAATACAATATGTAATTTCTTGGATCTGGAACTTTGATTTGGGAATCTAGTGTTAATCCTATAAGAAATTCCAAGTTTAACAGACCTCTTCCAGCAAAACTGGTAATCCCTGAGGTAGCCAACCTAGAATTTATGTGGAAACAATCAGAACAACAATAATAAAAGTTAAAATCTATTACTCTCCCTTAACACCCTACAATTATCCTTTGTAGTATTTATTATACTCTACTCTGTCTTCTTCACTAGAGTATAACTTTTTGAAGGGCAGAGTAATGTTTGGTTTTTAATCACTGTATCCTCATATCCCCATTGTTTGCCATGATACTTGGTAAATAGTAGGTTTTTATCATATGTGTGTATTAACACCATACACACAAACATCTTCCCCGCCTCGCCCAGCTCCCAGGCATTACATTACCATGATGTGATAACAGTATAAACCCACTTTCTTATCTTTTCATTTACTCAACAAATAATTAGTTGTTGAATAGTGAGGATGCCTACTACGTGAAACACACAGTGCAGGATACACAGTTATTCAAACTCAGTTCCTGCCTGGAAGTAGCTGATGATCTAATTGGGGAGACAAATGCATATAAATAACGAAAACACAAGGCGTCATATGGGAGAAAAGAATAATGTAGAGAAGTCCAGAGAAAAAAGAGATAATATAATCAAGGTGTAACCTACAGTGCATAATGAAACACTTTAACTCCCTAACTAGAAGCTGTCTCTAGCTTCTATCTCCTGGGCAGCAGACTATATAGAGAAGATAGAGGTTGCTATTGCTGCCAGCATCATTTCTTGATTTATGATGACCTCTTGCTGTTTTCTTTTCAGAAATCAACCCCTCCCTCACCCTAAGGCCACCTGCTTCCTTTGAAGTTGAATCCTTTTTACCACTTCAGGGAACTGACAAAGGCCTAAGCTAATTAGTGCATCATCTTCACCTGGCCACAGGGTTTGGCTCAAGGATCCATTCAGAGCAGATGAGAAGAAATGGTTCTCTGACTGGGACTTCTGGGGAAAAGACTTGCTCTTGCCTGCTGGATTTGAAACTGGAAGGGTACAGCCCTGGGGGCTTCAGGCATGAGGAAAGGGGGAAAGCCTGTTTGAGTTAAAAGATGGATCCTGATGACATCATATAAGTCTAGAATTAAGCCACACCTGAAGTCAGATTTTTTTGTCTCTTCCAACTGAAAAAATTATCATTGAAAGAAGATACAACCATGGTTTAATAAAATTTGAGACCTAATTAGGAAAACCAGTGTATTTGATAGAATACTTGTGGAAAAGAATGTAATTGTACCAATGTTACTATTAGGCTATTGATAATTGTGGGTCAGTACAATACACTTCAGAGACTTCCAGGACTACTTTGGCAATAGTCTCTGATACCTTTAGCCTGCAATTGCAGTGGAACGTGGTACTATTCCTGGGAGAAGTTTCATTTATAACAAGCATCAAAACTTAAGTTACGACAGGGAAAAAAAGGACTGCATGAGTAAGTGCGGGCGGATACTTTGTGTAGGAAATATTCCACTGTCACTTAGATCATAGGGAACAGGTAGTGAACTACTCCATCTCTGTACTGGAAAACATCGGTCACATGATGCAGTTTTTCTAAGCCCAGGCATCATGCAGACTTTAGGAGAAGAGAAAGAGTTGCATACATGATAAGTTCAACACAACTTTATGTATGTAATAAGATAGAGATTAGTGTATAAACTTGAAACAATGAGCCTTATTCAGGATGGACTAGATTATGCTTTGGTAACAAATTAATCCTGAAACCTCAGTGTCTTAACACAACAGGATTACTTCTTACCCCATGATCTTGTGTTACCTGCAAATCAAGACTTCCAGAAGATCCAAAGCAGAAATGACTATGGAAAACTAGCCACTGCTCTTAAAGATCTCAGGCTGGAAGTGACACTTATCACTTCTGCTTATAGCTCATTGTCCAGAACTGTTTATATGGCCAGGACCTAAGTTTAGGGAAGGCTGGGAAATGTAGGAGGAATTCATGGAATATTTGGTGAACACTACTGCCCCTGCCACACAGTGACACCATATGTGAAAAAGAATGACAAGAAGGAATATATAGTACTTTCATAATTTAGTTATCCCTTCATTCAGTAAGTACTTATTAAACAGCTTCTAAGTTCCAGGCACTGCACTAGAGTCATAATGCATGGTATGGTCTCTGCCTTCAAGAAACCCATGGTCTATTTCTTGAGCAAACATACAAAGAACAAATACATGACATTATGGGAATATAAAGAAGGGGGAACCTATATGCTTTAGTATTGAGGGAAACCAGACATGGATTCATGGAGCTGAGATATGAAGGAGCTGGTCAAAGGAGAGGAGAGGAGAGGAAACACATTTTAGCCAGAAGCAGAGTGGTGAGAAACAGCATGGTGTAGGAATGGTAACAACAGGCAGTTTGCTTTACACGATTGTCAAGTTTAAAAAGGAGTAAGTAGCAGAAAATGAGGCTAACAAAAGAAGGTGCCAGTCTGTGAAGGCCTCATGTTTTGTTAGGGAGATGGGACTTTACCTTATGGTCTAGAAGCATAAAAACTTTCTAAAGGAAAGTGATTTTGGCAGATCAATGTTTTGTGTGTATCACTATATCCTGGTGGAAAAAGGAAACAAAGAAACCAGAAAAGCTTATTAGGACTAGTAATAAAAGAGATAATGAATAATACAGAGAAGTTGGATTCAGAAAACGTTTAGAAGATGCATGGCCCCCAGTTTCCCAGTACTTAATAGTGCCACCAATGGAGGTGCAGAATTTGGAGGTAGGAGCAGATTTATGATAGAGACTGAATTTAGTTTTGATCATGATTAGCTTTGGGTTCCTGTGAGACACAGGTGGAGATGTCCAGAAATCAGGTGGCTATTAAAATCTGAAGCTTAAGGAATAGGTCTGTGCTAAGGTTGCACGACTTAGACATCTTGTGTAAATAGAAACCCATGTGGATGAGCTCCCTACGGGGAATGTGAGGGACTTAGAGGTGCAGGTGACCAAGGAAGGAGCCCTGTGCAACACTAACACTTGAGAGTTGAAAACAGAAAGTCCTGCTGGCAAAGCCCATTAACAATTCCTAAGGAATAAACATAGGATCTTGGTAAAGAGGTATTTTAGAGGTAAATACCTCTAAAATACCTCTCACAACGGGTTCTACTGGGGACCCTAGACATCTAAGACAACTAGGAGAGGGATTACTGATGCTAACCTATATTTCTACTTTATTTCAAAAGTTCTCATTTAATTTATTTAATAATATAATAAGGTAATAAGAGTCCTACTTTACAGATGAAGAATCTGATAATCATTTTCTGGGGAAAATGAGAATAGTTTGATGAGGGTTGCATAACTGCAGCTGGGATTATTACTCAAGTCTCCTTGAAAAAAATGACATCATCTTACAGCTTAAGACTGAAATTCTGAAATAATGAAGAATGCTGGTGATCACAAACGCCCAATAAAGAAAGTAAAGCATATGCTGGATTTCTAAAAAAAGATAATATTTTTATTACTGGATGTTATAATAAAATGTGTCACAGGAAATTTCAGCAACTTTCTAATAAAAACAGAGGCAAAATGTATTCAGCAGATCAATACATAACCTTGCTGAAACAACATGAAGATGCAATGACGTCTCATGACCAATAGACAATTTAAAAGTGGATCTTGGAGCTAAACTAAATGGCTTACACCCAACCAAACACATAAATGGCCTTTTTTCATACCGCTTAATTTCATTCTCAAAGTCAATTGTTTGTATTAAAAATGAGTGAATTAAATCAAGAATGGCTTGGCATATTCAATGCTGATGAAGGTGCTGTGAGCTGCGCACTCACATAAACTGCTTTGATGATTATAAATTCATTTGGTCTTTTAGGAAAACATTTTCAAATATGTATCAGTTCTCAAAAGTGTTCACATTTGCTTCGGGGCAACTACCTTACTGAAATCATCTGAAATATGGAAAAATCTTATTGCAGAAAAATTTCATTGTAGAATAATTAATAATATTAAAAAGTTGGTCATGCTTTAAATAAACTACAGCATAAGGAAAGAGATAACCAAATTATGATAAAATATGTTGGTATAGCATACAAAAATGAAAATGAATTATCTATATTTTTATGTAAGATATACCTTGCAAATAATAGCGAATGAAAAACAAGTTTAGAAAATTTGTATAGCACAAATCAATTGAACATAAATTTTAAAAAGTTATATATTTATGAATACATAAACATACAGTAAAAATAGGAATATATAGAATAGATGCACACCAAATTAAAAACATTAATTGTTCTGGGATTGGAGTAAGAGTAGGAAGGAGAACACAAAAGATTTCTACTTGATCTACAGTGTTTTATTTCTTTACAAAAAAGTCTAACTCAAATACAAAAAATAGTTAACATTTGTTCCTTTTGGTTGGCAGGTGTTTAATATATTACTTTAAAATTTTTTATATTTTTATATTTGTTTTCATTTTTAAAACATTAGAAAAATTATGATGGAATAATTTTTTTTCTTATTTGCATTTCTTCTGTATTTTCCAAATTTCCTACAGTATATAGGCATTAATTTAATAAAAAATTAGAGAACATTTCAGTGTCTTGTCTTACATTTACACTTACCTAAACCACTGTGGAATTATCTTTGAAGAGATCTTATTTTTATTAGCTGAAATGAGCTAAGAAAAGGGTTACATCAGTTTTAACAAAAATAGAACATATATTTTCCATGACTACAACAAATTCAAATAACTCCTGTCATGTATATGCAGTTTTATTCTGTTCTCTTGATATGACTATATGTGTTACTTTTATTCCACTAATTTCGATAATAGAGTTTGATCATATTTATCTATACACCTATTAAATTTTTTCTTCCAATGAGGTTAAGAGAAATGTTCACTGAAAAACATAACATCTGACATTTATCTAATTTTATCAAAATTAAACTAGGAAACTTTAAAATTTAAAAAGAGAACTTTACATTTGAAATGTCTTAAAATTGTTGAGATTACCTGGCAGATACTGTAATAACAAAACTTTGTTATTCCCAGAAACTATGCAGAACTGGAAGGCAACAGTATGGAACCTGCTTCAAATTGCTGACAAATACACTAGAAAGTGGTTTCTCAAATCAATAAGCGTAAAATAACCAACGCAAATTTAAAGAATTATATTCTCCAATCAAAATGACCCAATTATGATATTTCATTGAGATGTTTCAGTTATTATAGTTTTTCTAAATTTTGAGATCAATACTTTAAAGTATTATTTTATTTTTTTTTTACTTTTACCATTTTTGTTTGATAACGTTAGAGTTTGCAATTTGCCAAGGAAACATGACTACATTTTAAGAAATTTTCCCTCATTTTCCTTCAATTTTTTATTTAATAATACACTTAGCTTATTACCAGCTCTATGGCTCTCACAACTGGGAAATCTTTTATTTATGAATTCCATGGTGCACTGTGGAAACTCTCTCTGATACACAAAATAACTAAAACTGTTCAGCTCTTGATGACAAGCCTACTTGTTCATTCTCTCAATTGTTCTGTCCTACATGCCTTTAGACTGTTTAACTCCTTCAGTTAATTTCTTTGGAGATAAAAACGTTAGCTCCATAGAGTCCGAGCCTATTTCCAGTTTACATTAGTTTCATGTTTCTCAATTTTATTTCAGATGTCACTCCTGCTAAAATGTTCATAAAATTTAAAGCTTTGGTTTTGGTTTAATTACTGCAATTAGGTAACATGTAGGAAAATATTTCAGAAATTATTGAATAAATAAATAAATAAATAGGCATTCTTAACAACAATAATAAAATGCATTGCTGAGAAAACCAGATTAATTCATAATTAATTAAAACACTTTTAGCCATAAACTAATAGGAATGTAATACATTCCATTTAAATAATCAAGTGAATATATTGATGGCACACAGGAAGTAATCCACAGATGACATGATGTCGAGAGGGAGAGACAATCCATTAAATGACTGAATTAGTATCCAAAATAATCTGAAAATATTGGAAGACTCATTAATTTTCATTTGTTTATAAATACATTCATTCAATCAAGAAGTACTATGTACCCCATGCAAAGAAGGCACTCTAAAGGTCTTCGGGAATTTAATTCAGACTGTAACAGGGCTGTCCGTACATCTTTTCTGTCAATGTCCTGTTCTATATGCAACATATGTGGGTTGTTGCCCTCTAAGTGCCTAAGCATTAAATGTCTTCAACAAACTAGAGTTTATTCAGAATATCTGGAATCCATGCCATAGGAGAAATGGTTAAAATGCCTTAAACTGTTGGGCTGAGAAACGGAAGATGTAGGTGTCAAAGATACCCATCTTTGAGTACCTGAGGGTTGCTGTAAGGAAGAGGGGCTGGGTTTGTTCTCTCTTCACCCCCAGTTCAGAACTAGAATCAATGAGGAAAGCTGCAGGAAAGTGGATGTAAGTAAGTATTACACAGGAATGACTTTTTCCCAGTTAGATCTCTCTAAAATGAAATAATCTAATTTCCTTTAGGAGACTGTGACTCTTCTCTTAAAGGAACACATAGCTCCATAAGAAGATATAAATAAAAAGAACAAAGCAATTACAACAACAAAAGCTAATTTCTATTGGTCACTTGTGACATTCAGGCACTTTTCCAAATGCGTTTACATAGATTATTATCCGTGAATCTTCACAACTATCATTGGACAGGTGGGTACTATTATTGGACAGGTAGTAAGCAGAATGATTAAGAGCATGGTTTCAGGAGCCAGCCTGAGTCCAGACCCAGGCTTTTTCACTTACTTGCTATCAAATGTTGGTTCAGGTTCCTCTTCTGTAATAGGTAGATAACAGGAGTACTCTCCACATGGGGGGATAATGAGGAATAACTGCTACAACATTTAAAGTGCTTAGAATAGTGTCTGATTCTAAGTGTTAGTGCTCAATGCTCAGTGCGTGTTAGCTATTATCCCCATTTTATAGACAAGGAAATTTAGGCATAAAAAAGCAAATTACCATGCCCAGAAATATATGGCTAATATACGCAGAAGGCAAGAGCATGATCTTGAAGTTTTGTAAGATATGATGAATAAGGTTCAAAAGGAGATGAGTATTCCAGAGAAAAGGTATTGTTCACATCTAGTATGATGCTACTTGGGCAGGTAGCCTTAGAATGAAGGTGCCAAAAGAGATCAGATGTTAAAGACAGATTTTAATTTACTGAACAATTTTACTCAGTTAATATTTATTGAGTCTATTATGTACCAGGCACTAGAGAAAGAGTAGTAAACAAAACAACCAAGCCCTCATGGAGATTACATTCTGGTGTTTCACGTTTCCTAGGCTGGGTCCTACAGAATGTTATTAACAACTGGACAAGGGAAGCAATTCTGGTTTCATGCTTTCCAATTTAATGTACTACCCTCTACCTAGATTGCAAACTTTGATGACCTTGTCTCAATCTAAATTTAAGAGTGAAAACTGTACAACAAATACATTCTTGTCTCATAATTTGAATTGGTCTTCTTGCCTTTCTTCTCCAAAGAACTGCAGCTACTTCCTTCCTCCACCCTCTGTCTACACTGCAGCCAGTGGGCCATTTCATTATGTCCACTCTTGCTTGAAACAGTTTTTCCATTATCCAAAGAATACAAGGCCCACATACCTTGACCATATCAGACAAAATGACCCTCATCTGACCTTTGTTTACTTCTCAGCCTTTTCTTTCACAGCACGCTTAGTTAAACGTGAGCCTCAAGGAAAACCCAACTCTTTGCTGTTCTCAAAGGCATCAAGCTTTATCTTGCAGTCTGGCCTTTGTGAATGTTGTTCTTAAAGCCTGTTCACCTGATCCCTGACTGGGTTAAGAATCCTTCCTTCTGTGTTGGTGTCCCTACTGTAGCACTTTGCAAATTACATTGTAAGATCTTTGAAGCAGGGAACTGAATCTTGTTCACCTCTGTATCTCCAATTCCTTCCATGGTAATTTGTGCATGCCAGTGCTTCAAAATTTCCATCTGAATTGAACAAAACAATCTATATTCATAATCAATCTTTTCCTCTACACTATCTCAGTAACTCCCTCCCAAGTTCCCACTTAAAGTTTGTCATCACAAGTATATGTATCACTTTTGAAGTCTCAATTGCAAATATACCACTGGCTGACCATAATCTCCTATACTTCCAGTTCACTTACTCCAGTACCCTAGAACTCCCTAGCAGAAGTTATTGATATGATATATCACTGATATGCTAAATTTACCTTTATTTGCCTATCTTTCTTTCCTTACCACACGGAGATTCATGATAAACATTCCATCATTATAAACAGTTTCTCTCAAACATCTCTCAGCAGATGTGTCCTCTTTCCTTCTGTCACATTTGCCTAGATGAACTTAGTGTTTGTTGAATCCAACTTTTCACCTTTCCTGCTACTGCACCAGGATTAGTTGAAGAAAATCATACTTTGACAGGTTTTACTGTAAATTCATGACAAGTAACTGAAATGTGGACTGAATACTGACAGGCGACCCTATTACTTTTCCCTGAGAAGTTACTTTTCAACTCTCTGAGACTATTTTATAGTTCTTCAATCTTGGATTCTCCTCTTACCCCAGCTTATAACTTAGCCTATAGTTCTCTGAAACAAATGAACAAGCAAACACACCATCTGAGGTGGATTTATTCCAAAGGTAATGAAGCTTAAGTTTCAGGCCTCCCACACGCGTGGCTAGAAAAATTTGCAGAGGAATATATTTTGAAAACAATTAGTTAAGATTCCTGTTGTTTGCTACATTGACTTTCCCTCCATCATAGTTCCTTGGGTGCAATGTGACACAATTGGAATTGTGTTTAGTTGAAGCTGAGTTGGGGATACATTTAGTTTGGATTTAGTGCATTATGTTTATGTGTTTTGTAGTTACTTCTGGAGTTTTCTTTCACTAAGCACCTCTGGCCCTCCCAAATTTGTATCCCCTTTTGTCCATTTGAGATCTGGATCATATCTCTTCCATCTTTTCTTGTCTTTGCAGGGATCCAGGCCTGGAGTAATCTTTTTTCCAGCACACATCAATCTCTGTCTCTACTAGGTCGCCTTCAGCCACATTTAAACGTGCTTTAGTTTGTCTCATTGCCTGTATAGTCCCTTCCAGCTACTTTTCCATTTGTTTGCTCTTCTTCACAGAGACACTTTAGAAAAAGTTTGGCCACTATTTACCTTTGCTTTCTTATCTCCCATTTACCCTTCAAGCCACTATGATGTGTCCCTGAAAACTGCTCTTGTGCAGTTTTAGGGCTGGGGTCCCTAAAATACGGCTACATGAGTCAGACTTTTAGCTGCTAAAGTCAGACAATAAAGGATAAGTAGCAAATCAGGGGAAAAAAACCAATCTTAAATGTAAAAATGAAAAACTTATATTAAAGACTAATTGATTAAAGAAAAATTTATAGTTATAAGTATTTTCAGGATACAGAAAAAAAGTTGCAGTTGCCAGTACAATTTTAAATTCTAGAATTGTTAGGTGATACATGGATGTTCATTAGTGCAAATTATAATTATGGTAAACTAGAATTTCTATGTTATACCTATTTTCTCTCTCTTATTAATGTTTGAAATGTTGAAAATACAGACATATACTTTTAGATACACCATATTCTATAATTTACAATTCCTATGAGCTAATCTATGAAAATATCTAAAATTGTTTTATTTCCTCTGTGTCAGATAAATATTTTTTCCAAGATAGTTATTTTACTGAATGAAAAGCAAACCTGAGTCACTATTCTTTTATTTATCACTGTTAGTCAAGCCTGCCCCCCAATGTGGATTAATTTACAATAGCAGTGAGAAATATTTTTTAATGAAACTGCTAAGATGTACATAAGAATCTATGTATAGCATTAGTTCTATTTTCTATAGATACTGGAAAAATTCTTTTTATATTACTACTTGATGATAACATTATCGGATATTACTTATTTAATAAAGTGAAAGTTAGTTTATCTGGCAAACCAATAACCTGAAATCTCTTTAAACTGTTAGTTCCACACTCATTATTGTAAGCCTCTGGAGCAGGGCTTACATCCCTGAATCCCTAACACTTAGCAGTGCACTTGTTGCAAAAATGCCAGCAATGACCCTTGAAGGTCAAACAGATGTACTGCAAAACTGATTTACTTTCTGAATCATAAAAGACTACTTCTATTCAGAGTGATTTCAATGTAATTCAGAATTTAAATGCTTTGAAAATCAGTAATCAATATCTGGTGTATAAGTAATTAGTTTTCTATTAAGTATATAATGCCTGATTACTTGAACAAAAAATAAGAGAAATTATGTCACCAATCTGTTAAACAGTAAGAAATGCAGCAAATAAGAAACTGGATTGTCAAGTATGCATGCATATCTTTTCTGCTTGAAACCCAGTAAATGATAAGGCAGATCATTATGCCTCACATCAGTGGACGTTAGAACCTATATTAAAAATTGTAAATCTTTCCATGTGAAGATGATTTTGTTAAGTGTTTGGTAGCAAGAGTAGCTCACTAGAGGTAGGCAAGAACAGAGTCAAGACAAGACCCATTTATATTTGGGTCCCAAAGTCATCCTGTCTTCAATGTGTAGCAATTAGGAAATGCTAAAAATGAGTCAACACCATTATATCCCTACGACTTAGCTTTATGCTTAATAAATATGTGTGTATAAATAAGTGTTAAAGAAAAAAAATAGTATTATCTATCAGTAGAAGCCTTTAGCCATGCTGCATTTTAGTGTTCCCATTAGAGAAGGGGAAACACTTGTATCAATACTTATCCTACTTTAGTTCACTACATAGTAATGGCATTTACATCAATAAAATTTTGTGTTACATATCACGAGCTTTTAAACTGTAGTTTGAGAAATATAAATAATTTTAAGCATTATCAGAGCTCCGTGGGTTATTTTAAATAGAATTTGAGTTATTAAATGTGCATATTTTAATTTTAGTATCCTTAACATATTATAGTTTGTTTTATTTATTACTCCTGAATATGTCGTCCTCTACATTTACAATATATTCTAATATTTACTATTCACTTATACATTTATTCTCAATTAAAGATCAGAGCAGAACACAAGAGATATAAATATTGCTGCATATTTACTATGTTTTTTTGACCACATCTCACATAAAATAATATGAACTGGTAAAGAAAATTTATATCATTCTACAACATCTATCCCTAAACCTGTTTACTCTAATACTTATTATCTTAATAATAATAATAAATAACTAAATCTAGCAACTTCTAATAATTCTCATTATTAGTATTAAAACTTGGAATATTTATTTGTAAGTATTCTAACTGGCCATTTCTGAACATCTAACAAGTACTTACCAAGCACCAAGCTCATGTCCAGCACTCTGTTATGGGATATAGGTGCATGTGCATGTGGGGAAGGGAAAACTCAAGAGTATTGTGATATGATTTTAACATCTCATTGTTTCTACATTTGCTTTAAAACACTTTAAAAGTCTTGTTTTTATTTTTTTCTGCACAAATTCTATCATGTGAACTACACCAATAAATTTTATATTTTTTAATAGTTTCACATAACAGTTGAATGAGCTGTTCGCCAGGGTATATATCTGTCAACAGGGTTCTACATCAATATACCCAAATTATTCTTATGGCACTGTGCTGATTTCTTTATTAATTCCCATTTGAGGGCTAATTGCTGCTATGTAATTTAGTAAAATTATACTATTTATTGGTGCAATCTACAAGAATCAAGGTTATGTAATTTGAAATTACATGCTCGATTATTTTGCTTGTCACTATAAAAAATATGGTACATTTTATCAGACAAATCTTTCTTTTACATTGCAAATGAGCAATGAGTTTTGAGGTTATAACTCAAATCAATTTGTATTGTATCAACTTTAAATGAGAAATTTCCTTACCTATGTAATCTTGCCTACTATTTATATTCTGGAACTCCCTGAGCTGTCATCACATACTTATACCTTACCTACCTAGCTTTCCACCCTCACTCTTGTGATTCCCTCTCAATCTATATTGCAGTCACTCATCATGTTCCTTTCTACTACCCCTTCTGCCCAAAGTGCTTTTCCTCCTTTTCTCTGCCTGGTTAATTTCCACTCATCCTTTAGATTTTAGTTCAAGATCACTCCTTGAGGAAAGTCTTTGTATGGCCAAACTCCATTAGATGATCCTCAACACTTGTCATGGCTGGAATTTTACATTTCTGAATGCACTTGATTAATATTTGCTTTCCTCACTAGACTATCAACTCCACAAGGGCAGGGACTATCTCTGTTTTCACTTTATTTTGGATACTGGGAGTCTGACAGAGTGATCAATAAATATATTCATCCAACAGATTTGATTGACCAGTTAACATACTTCAAACACTGTGCTTAGCATGGGGGATATGACGGAGAATAAAACAAAGTCATAGAGCTACATTCATTCATCCAAGAATGAATGAATGAATGAATAAGTTGTTGATATTAATTTTCCCATATCAACCTCTCTTCCATGTAAGAATGAACCTTTCAATTTGTGTCATGCACATTGTGCTTTACCATTAACATTTTATGTACAGTGCTTTGCAAGTAGTAGATTGCTAATAACCATTTGCCAACTTGATGAATAAACTCGTGTCCCACTGGATTAATTGTAGATGTATAGGTCAAGGCTGGCTATGTCACAGGAACAAAGGAATATATTTTAACTGCAAATTTATTATCTTTTTTGTAACAAGTTACTCTTTTCTTCATGTGTGAACAGAATGATTTCTTAAATTTTTGCCTATCATTATTATGGTTATCTAATGTTCAAATTCATATTAGTGAGTCAATAAGGAATATTGCTAAAATATGAATTCCTACAAACATGATGTGAAAAAAAGTTTCCCAGGCTTCCACTTGTAACATATGTTATGGTCTATTTTTCTCTTTTTCATATGGAGTTGTGAACAGATGTTTGGGCAGGTTAATTCTGTACTAAATCTTGTACTTCTATATGTGCCGTGCTGGCCAAGTCAGCACTGTAGCTCTCTTGTTGGTCATTAATCACCTCAAAACCAGTTATTTTTGCTATTATTAAATTAAAATGAAAATGAGAGTTCTGCTAACAAAAGCTTATTTTATACAGTGGGGAATCAGCCTCATCTCTCATTCCTCTGCCATGAGAACCTTTACTCTTGTTACACTAATCTAATAATAAACCCTCAGCACGCTTGTGTTTCCTCATCTCTAGCTATCTATTCTTGTGATCATATCAATCCCTTGGCCAGGATGCTCTCACCCCTCCCCACACATCCAAAACCAGCTCATTCTTCACGGCCCAGCAACTTCTGTACCTCAGGGAAAGCTAAAATTACATCAGTCATTCCATTAACATACGTCAGCTCCACAGCGTTTGAGTTTCTATGTTCAAACAGCTAGGCCATATACTTAGGGAAGATACAAAGATTAGGCAGTCACATGTCTTTCCCTTATGATGATATAGTTTAAGAGAGAAAAAAGGTCAGCATTCACTCAATAAATACTTACTAACTGGTGACCATTTTAAAATTTGCTGTGGATAAGAATCATCTGAAGAGTTTGATAAAATGTAGATTCTTGGGCTCCTCATGAAACCCACTGAATCAGAATTTTTTTTTTTTAACATCTTTATCGGGGTATAATTGCTTTACAATGGTGTGTTAGTTTCTGCTTTATAACAAAGTGAATCAGTTATACATATACATATGTTCCCATATCTCTCCCCTCTTTTTCTCCCTCCCTCCCACCCTCCCTATCCCACCCCTCCAGGAGGTCACAAAGCACCGAGCCAGTAACCCTGTGCCATGCGGCTGCTTCCCACTGGCTATCTACCTTACGTTTGTTAGTATATATATGTCCATGTCTCTCTCTCTCGCCCTATCACAGCTCACCCTTCCCCCTCCCCATATCCTCAAGTCCGTTCTCCAGTAGGTCTGTGTCTTTATTCCTGTCTTACCCCTATGTTCTTCATAACATTTTTTTTCTTAAATTCCATATATATGTGTTAGCATACGGTATTTGTCTTTCTCTTTCTGACTTACTTCACTCTGTATGACAGACTCTAGGTCCATCCACCTCATTACAAATAGCTCAATTTCGTTTCTTTTTATGGCTGATTAATATTCCATTGTATATATGTGCCACATCTTCTTTATCCATTCATCTGATGATGGACACTTAGGTTGCTTCCATCTCCAGGCTATTGTAAATAGAGCTGCAATGAACATTTTCGTACATGACTCTTTTTGAATTCTGGTTTTCTCAGGGTATATGTCCAGTAGTGGGATTGCTGGGTCATATGATAGTTCTATTTGTAGTTTTTTAAGAAACCTCCATACTGCTCTCCATAGTGGCTGAACCAATTCACATCCCCACCAGCAGTGCAAGAGTGTTCCCTTTTCTCCACACTGTCTCCAGCATTTATTGTTTCTAGATTTTTTGATGATGGCCATTCTGACTGGTGTGAGATGATATCTCATTGTAGTTTTGATTTGCATTTCTCTAATGATTAATGATGTTGTGCATTCTTTCATGTGTTTGTTGGCAGTCTGTATGTCTTCTTTGGAGAAATGTCTATTTAGGTCTTCTGCCCATTTTTGGATTGGGTTGTTTATTTTTTTGTTATTGAGCTGAATGAGCTGCGTGTAAATTTTGGAGATTAATCCTTTGTCAGTTGATTCATTTGCAAATATTTTCTCCCATTCTGAGGGTTGTCTTTTGGTCTTGTTTATGGTTTCCTTTGCTGTGCAAAAGCTTTGAAGTTTCATTAGGTCTCATTTGTTTATTTTTGTTTTTATTTCCATTTCTCTAGGAGGTGGGTCAAAAAGGATCTTGATGTTATTTATGTCATAGAGTTTTCTGCATATGTTTTCCTCTAAGAGTTTGATAGTTTCTGGCCTTACCTTTAGGTCTTTAATCCATTTTAAGCTTATTTTTGTGTATGGTGTTAGGGAGTGATGTAATCTCATACTTTTACATGTACCTGTCCAGTTTTCCCAGCACCACTTATTGAAGAGGCTGTCCTTTCTCCACTGTATATTCCTGCCACCTTTATCAAAGATAAGGTGTCCATATGTGTGTGGGTTTATCTCTGGGCTTTCTATCCTATTCCCTGAATCAGAATTTCTGAGAGTGTGACCCAGAAGTCAAAAATTTTAACAAGTGTTGATGGTAATTTGAGCATGCTTCTCTACTATACATGGCTTGCATAGAGCGGTTACTAAGATGAATGAACAGATTCTCTGACCTCGAGGAGCTCACATCCTAGTTAGGGCAGGTGGTTAATCACAATGCAAATGAAATATCATGTAATTATTACATTAAAAAATAGAATAGGCTTGTAGGCCAGTTCCAGGGACCATAGGGGATGGAAAGAGTCAATAGTACTGGATGCACTGGAACTACAAGTTAGCCTCATTGGGTTCTGAGGAATTAAAATCCCTTTAAGACAACATTCATCAGGAAGTAGAGGAGGTAGAAGGAAAGGTTGTTCTCTGTGACCATGCATCTACGTGGATAGGGACAAGTATGACATAAGAAAGAAAGTAATGGGGGCAGTGGAGGTCTCCTTAGAGAGGCACTTATAGGAGGGAAAGATTATTTCTAGCTAGTAACATAAGGACATTTTTGAGGAGGTGCTGCATTGGAGCTGGGTCTTGAGGAAGGGTAAGGTGTACAAACTATAATATAGACATGAGCATGAAGGAAAGCAAGGATATTCCAGGAGGAAGAATTAGTACAAGCAGGGACACAGAAGAGGGAAAGCAAGCTGAAGGCAGGGAGAATAGCAAGCAGTTTAATTTGGCTTAGAAACGGGTATGAGAAGGATAATTTTCTTATAGTTGTGGATTTAGGGAAACACTCTAGGAAGGTAAACCAGACCAATCTTAGGGAACCTTGAGTACTAGACCTCAGAGTAGCATTTACTCCTTGGACAACTTATTTGACACAGTATATGTTACTTTTTATACCTTGTCTCCCCAACAAGCTTATATTTTCCTTGAAGGCATGGGCATGTTTCACGTTTCCTTCGAAATCCCTCAGAATGTAGCACAACGTCTAGCATACAGCAGGAGTTCAAAAAATTTCTGTTGACTGATTAGGAGAGATTGTTTTTGTTCTCAGAAGGAGAGCTTTCGTAGCATACAGGAGGACTATGTACCACTGGGGTTTTCTTCACTCTGTTGGCACCATGTTAAGCATATGAGAAGACTGTCACCGTTGACAATCACAGAGGTCATGCTGTGAGTATGTGGAGGTGTCTAAAAATGAATAATGCAATTTTAGCCCATTGGGAACTTTACTACAGATGCATGTTCTTTTTCATTTTCTGAACATTAACTGAAAATATTTTCTTAAATTTGTAAAAATGTGTACCTGGAATGGAAATAAATAGTAATGACTAACCTGTAAAACAACTGTTGGAATATTTAAAAAGTAATGACGGTTGCAGTTTTATTTGGGCTACACATTTAAGGAAGAAACCTTTTATATTGTTTTGTTTTGTTGGGTTTTGTTTTGTTCTTTAGAGTTAAAGAACTGGCTCTCAAATTCTTCATGGACTGTATGGCCGTTGAAGAGGGTTGTGAGATGTTTCTTTGGGAAAAGTCACGATAGCTAATCCACCCCCATAACAAATCCATATGGCCAAGACATTCAGTAAATACACCCAGACAAAACATAAATATTTAGTGAAAACCTACTACATGTTTGAAAATGGTCTAGGTTCTGGGATATGCTGGTGAACAAGGGGAACAAATTCCTTAATTTTGTGAAACAAATTCTAATACGATCTAGTAGTTTGGTGCAATTGTTCCAACAGCAACAATAGCAATAATTAGCTATATTATACAATATTTTAAAGTTTATAAAATTTTTACATATCTGTTGTGTTATTTTTCACAACTCTCTTCCTTTCTGATTTTCCATACAATTTTCTTCTATTTTTATCTATTTCCATAGGGTCTATTATGCCAGTGATTCTCAAATCTCTGTTGCTAGCTCAGACACATTTACTAAATTCCAGATCTATATTTCTAACTATGTTTTAGACATTTTCACCTATGTGTTCCAAAGGTTATTCAAACTCAATGTGTTTAGAACTTCCATCTTCTCGTATTCAACCTCCTCTCTTCCTGTGTTCCTCTTATTTCAATTAATAACAGCATTACCCACCAAATCATCCCTATTACAACTAGAAGCAACAGATCTGATTCTTTCTCCCTTTTATCCACCTTCCCCTTTCTGTCATTTCTTTATTTTCTTGAATCCATGGATTTTTTCCTTCATTTCTTCTGTCTTCATGTCTTAGTTCTGGCTATATAATTCGTTTCCTAAACTATTATAGTAATTTTCACTTATCACTGTGCTTAATCTGTTCTTATTAGGGTTCTAGCTCCTATCACAATTTCTAACACAGAGTTAGATTATAAATTTTTAAAAATTGTTGATTTAGTGATTAATTCGTCCTTCAGATCAGGGGTAAAATTTAAAATGTAGGCTTAAACATATTATTCTCCTACATAAAAATTTTGAGGCTGTCATTCATGAGATAATACCACATTCTTAGCATGACTTTCACTCTAGTGCTTTTACTTCAGTTCATTTTTCTAATCTTGCCTCCTTTTATCCTACAAAAGTACCTGTATGCCAACCATATCTAACCACTTAAAGCTCTCCAAGCCTACTCTTCTGTTTCATCCATCTGTAACTTCCATGAGCTGTTCTCTGTCCCCTACTTACCTTTCAAGTCTTTCTTTACCTTGAACCTCTCTGTCTTTCACTCTGAAAGTCACTCTTCAGTTCTCCTATCTTATTTTCTATCTATCTATGCATCTACCTTTGTCTCTTATTTGTGTTGCTATCATTTGCATTTCTCTTATTAGGCTTGAATTTCTGAAAGGTAAAGTTGATGTTTTTTCATCTTTGTATCCTCAGTGCTTGCAGAGTACCTGCATAAACATAGTGTAAACGTATGGTGAATGAATAAACAGCAAGTTGATTCAGATGTCAAAATGGGTTTATCTCTCATCTTTCCTGAAGTTTCACTGAAGCAAAAAACAGAAACAAAACTGAAAACAAATAAAGGGGAAAAAATGCTGCTGCTAGTAAACAAGAAATGGTAAAACTAAGAAGCCAGAAACTTAGAGAATTTTGTAGAAGATACAAAGTAAATCCAATTATGTTTAAAAAATCCAGTGCCAATCACCAAAAGAAGTCCCTCTGGGAAGTCAGAATTACTTGGTTTCTCTAACAAGTTCTAAAAGTTTGTGTAAATTAGTACTGGTTTTGAGAGGGGAAACTTGCAGCATCTATTAAAATGAAATATGCATAGCTAGTGATCCAGCATTTCTGCCTCTAAGAAGCCATTCTTTGCAAATATTTGCATTTGTATGTGAAGAGTTGGTCACTGCATAATTAAAATAGCAAAATATTGGAAACAACATACATGTCCATCAATGGGTTACAGATTAAATAAATAATGTGACACCCACTGTAGGAAACCACATATAACTTTTAGAGAAGAATAAAAGATGTGCAATGCCCATGATACATTCTTCAAGTGAAAAAAATGCATATGTGTGTGCATGTGCACATTTGTAAATGCATAGGAAAAAAAGTGGGATGACAGACATTGAATTGTATCTACCTCTGGGGAGTGCTAAGGGGGATTTTTCTCTGTTTCCTTTTTCACTTCTATATTACAATCACTTTTATAACTAAAGAGCAATATAAACAGTTTAACAATTTAAACAAAAAAAATTTCCAGACATGGAATAGGAGGGGCTGAGAGCAAAACCAGCCATAGTTAGTCCATAAGGAACAATCGAAGGACTTCTAGAGGGTCAGGATTAGTACTTAGAGTTATTTCACTATCTAGGACAGCTCATTACAGATCTGGCCCATTGCCTTCTAATATGAATAGTAGGGTCAGTTAGAGAAGGAGGCAGTATTCCAGCTAACTTCAGGTTGGCACGACAAAAGCAGCAGTGAAGTTCCACTATGTGTTTATCCTCATTAGTAATTCTTCCTCCACATCTTGCCAGCAAGTACAGCTTTAGCCCCTAGGAATCCCCTAACAATGGCTAGAAGAGATGGTGGGTTGAGAGAACTCAACTAGAGCACCTCACAACAGGTAGCTGACCACAGCATTGATTATTCAGGCATGGACTGTGCATTGGACATTTGTCACCTAAAGAAGGGCCCTCTGCTGCCATCAACCCTTCCTGAAGGGCCCAAATGATATCTACTTGTTTATCTACCTGCTTGCTCACTCACCAGAGCCAGTATATAGTATCCTGCTTGAGGAGAGTGAAGTAGGGGAAGGGAAACAGAACCATATGAGACAGAATTGTTTTATAGTTGGAGAGGTTCAGTGCTGTGCTTATCTCTGGGGCTTATAAGTCTGACACTGACTCTTGGCTGAGATAAGGGCAGTGGGATAATTAATGATTTATAATGCACTAAAGTTTGAAACTGCCCTGGTGGTACCCACTGCTGGTTTACTAGGACTTATGCCTGGCATTACAAGTCAGATAGTCTGGCTTGGCTATGTGTACAGAAGGCCATGAAAGACACTACTGGAGACTTTTAGGATGCCTCCTGAAACTAAGATTTATCATACAAATCTTGGTGATTTTATCCAGAGAGGCAGCATGTCGTGTGTGAATAATGACTTTGGGAAGCTGTACTTGGAAGGCTCTTGGGCCCCTGATGTTTGCCTGCATTCTGTTTCTACTGCTTTACTGGATAATTTACATTTATTGAAAACCTTATGTGAGAATTCTCTGTGGAGTCTCACAAATCCTTTCAATTATCTGTGTTGTAATTTTTGCAAGAACCTTGAATAAAATATAGCTGTAGTAGTTTTTTAATGCTGCATAACAAATTACTGAAAATTTAGCCGCTTAAACCAACACTCATTTATTAATTCAAGTAGGTCAGAAATCAGGGCATGATGTAGTTGTGTTCTCTGCTTAGGGTCTCAAAAGGCTAAGATGGTGGTATTGGCTAGACTGCATTATCATCTGGAGCTTGGCATCCTCTTGCAAACTCACATAGATGTGGCAGGATTCAGTTCTTTGGGGTTGTATGAAGGACGTTCCTGTTTCCTTGCTTTCTGTCAGCTACTTTCTTGTTGGGGTCGCTCTCAGGCCTAGAGAGGCCTATATTCCTTGACTATGGCTCCTTTCAAGGGCCCTCTCACACTTTCAATCTCTTTAATTAAGAAGAGTCCATTCCCTTTTAAAGGATAACCTAATTAGGTCAGATTCATGCAGGATAATCTCTCTATTTAAGGCCATCTGATTTGGTATTTTAATTATATCTGCAAAATCCCAGTAGCACTTATATTAGTGTTTGATTGAATAACTGAGAGAAGACCTCTGTATTCCAGAGGGTGCAGATCTTGGGGGCCATCTTGGAATTCTGCCTTCCTCAACTGCTCCCAATTGTTAATTGAGTTTATTAATACAGACCATAGCATTGTGTTCCACGGAGCCACAGGAAGTAGAAGAAGACTCTTGGGTATGAGAGCACTCCCTTATTTTACCAGAACAATCCTACTTTTATCTATTGTACAAAATTACAGTCTGTAGAAATTACAGCTATTATATTTTGTTTATACTTTTTCTTTTGGTAATCACATCTAGCCTCATAATTTTAAACTGTACATGTATACTTGTATTTCTTTCTTTCTTTCTTTTTTTATGGCCTCACTGCACAGCTTGCAGGATCTTAGTTTCCCAACCAGGGATTGAACCTGGACCTCAGCAGTGAAAGCATAGAGTCCTAACAACTGGGCCTCCAGGGAATTCCCTATATTGGTATTTCTTTCTTTCTTTTTTTTTTATGTGGCAGAAAGCATTTTTATTTTATTTATTTATTATTAATTTTTATTTTTTTGCGGTCCGCGGGCCTCTCACTGCTGTGGCCTCTCCCATTGCGGAGCACAGGCTCAGGACGCGCAGGCTCAGGGGCCATGGCTCACGGGCCTAGCCGCTCTGCGGCATGTGGGATCTTCGCGGACCGCAGCACGAACCCGCGTCCCCTGCATCAGCAGGCGGACTCTCAACCACTGCGCCACCAGGGAAGCCCCTATACTGGTATTTCTTAAATGTATTGATCTGGCCTGAACTTCTGCCCAGACTCATAGTTAACAGCCTTCTTGACATCTCCATTTGGATACATAATAGGCATATCAAACTTAAGATTTCCAGAATAAAACTGATATTTCCCTCTAAAATTACATCTTTTTTCCTTAGAATATCTAGTTGGCTGATTGGTAAAGGTCCTCCCCTATACAAAGCTAGTCTGTACAAAATGGGAAACGTAGGTGTTTTTCAAATGCACAGACACCAAAATAAAGTGTCATAGAACACTAAGAAACATGGAATGGCCCAAAGAAAGGAACAAAATAAATCTCCAAAACCCAACACTAAAGAAATAGAGACACATGGATTACCTGACAAAGAATTCAAAATACCCATCATAAAAATGTTCAACAAACTTAGGAAAATGATACATGAAAAAATGAGTAGAAAATTAATTAAAAAACCCAGAAAGTTTTGAGCTTTTGAGCTGAAAAACACGGTAGCTTTACTGGAAAATTCACTAGGATTATTCAACAGCTGACTTGATCAAGCAGAAGAAAAGATGAGACATTTGAAATTATGCAATCAGAGGAGAAAAAGGAAAAAGAATAAAAAAGAGTGAAGAAAGCTCAAGGGACTTATGGGACACTGTAAAATGTATCAATATATGCATTATGAAAATTCTAGAAGAAGAAGAGAGAGACAAGGGCAGAAAGCTTATTTAAAGAAATAATGGTTGAAAACTTCCCAAATCTGGTGAAGGAAGTGGACATTCAAATTAAAGAAGCCTATAGTTAAAAATACTGTACTGAACACTTAAAAATTTGTTAAGAGGTTAAATCTCATGTTATGCACTTTTTTTTTGCCACAGTCAAACAAGCAAACAAACAAAACCCCTGCATCTTGTATAGTATTCTACTCAGAAGTAGAAATGTCATCTTTCAGTTGCTTAGTCTCAAATCTTAAACTCATCCTTAACTACTCTCCCTCTCATCCCTGACATCCCATCTGTCAACAAATCCTATTGCTTCTACTGAGAGGCAGGTTTCCTCTAAACTTAATGAAGTTCAAACTTTCAGTCCCCTTACTTGCATGTACTCCTTTCCAGATCCTGGGAGGCAGCCTGGCAAAGTGTTCACATGGCCATATGTTTTTGTGCAATTTGCACAAATCTTTTTTAAGGTTAAAAAATTAAAACATATTTCACATATGATACATTTTACCCTTTTAGAATATAAAACAGTGATTTTTAGAGTATTTAAAAAGTTATTTGACTACCATAACTATATAATTCTAGATCATATTCATCACCCCCTCTTCCAAAAGAACCCGTACTCATTCTTTCCATTCTTCCCTCCTCCCCAGACTCTGCAACTACTAATCTACTTTCTGTCTCTGTGAATTTGTCTATTCTGAACAGTTCATATAGCTGTAATCATATAACACATGGCTTTTGTTTCTAGCTTCTTTCATTTAGCATTATGTTTTCAAAGTTCATCTATATCAGTCCTTAATTCTTTGTTATTTCCAAATATTGTATGGATATACTGCATCATGTTTATTCATTTATCAGTTAATGGACATTTGGATTTTCTTTCTTTTTGGCTATTATGAATATGCTGCTATGAATATTCATGTACAAGTTTTTGTGTGGATATATGTTTTATTTTTATTTATTTATTTATTTATTTATTTTTTGCGGTACTAGGGCCTCTCACTGTTGTGGCCTCTCCCGTTGCAGAGCACAGACTCCGGACGCGCAGGCTCAGTGGCCATGGCTCACGGGCCCAGCCGCTCCGCGGCATGTGGGATCTTCCCGGACCGGGTCATGAACCCGTGTCCCCTGCATCGGCAGGCGGACTCTCAACCACTGCGCCACCAGGGAAGCCCCAGATATGTGTTTTAAATTCTCTTGGGTAGTGTGGTTGGGTGAATATTGTGTTGGCTCCCCACAGATATGCACATCCTACTCCCCAGGGCCTGTGAATATATTATGTGAATATATTACCTTACATGGACAAAGAGACTTTGCAGATATGATTAATTTAAGGATCTTGAGATGGAGAGATTATCTGAGTGTCCCAATGTAATCATAAGTGTCCTTATAAGAGGAAGGTAAGAAGTTCAGAGAAGGCAGAGAAGGAGATGTCATGACAGAAGAGAAGTTGAAGTGATGCAAAGAAGGGGCTGTGAGCAGAGGAATGCAAGTGGCTTCTAGAAGCTGAAAAAGGAGAGAAAATGGATACTTCTCTAGAGCCTCCAGAAAGAACACAGCCCTGATGACACGTACAGAACTTTAAAATAATAATTTTGTGTTGTGTTGTGTTATATGTATTGTTTTAAGCTGCCAAATTTGTCATAATTTGTTCCAGTTCAACCACAGGAATCGTATTTTGGAACTTGGAAGTGGGTTACTGCTGCAACAAATACCTAAAAATGCAGAAGTGGCTTTGGAACTGGGTAGTGAACAGAGCTGGAAAAATTCTAGCTAAAAATGCATGATCGAAAAAGCCTAGATTGCCTTGAACATACTGTTAGTAGAAATATGGATGGTAATGAGTCCTCCTTATCTCTACTAAGGAGGACTCAGAATGAAGTGAAGAGCATGGTACAGAAAATCTGTATCTTCTTAGAGAACACCTAAATGATCATGAAAAGACTGCTGGTAGCAATGTGGACTCTAAACTCTCACTACTAATGAGGGCTCGGAAGGAAATGAGGAGCATGTTAACATGGAAAATGGAGTAAAGGGGATCTTTGTTATACAGGAGCTGAATTGTATCATATACTTATGTGGAAAGCATAACTTGTAAGCATAATTTGATATTTAGCTGAAGAGATTTCCAAGCAAAATTTTGAAGGTATGGCCTGATTTCTACTTGCTGTTTGTAGTAAAATACAAGAGGGAAGAGTAAATTGAAAGAACTATTAAGCAAAAAGAAACCAGGACTTGACTTGGGAAATGTTCATCCTATTCAGACTACAAAAAAATGCTAAAATTAGGAGATTCACTACCAGGAAAGTGTGCTCTGGAAATAAAGTCAGGGTGTGCCGGGGCAAACTTTTCTAAGGATTAAAGTGCCTTGTAAGGATCAAAGTGCTTAGGTGTTTCATGGAACCTGTTAGACATCTTAGAAGAAGCCAGTAATAGAGATGAGATTACCCAGGAAAGATCTGTGAGGAACCTCTTGTGCAGTGGAGAAATCTTCAAGATATAAATGGGAGACCCACAAGGCTCTTTAGACTGTTGTATCAACAGAAACACTGCCAGCATGGACTGAAAGGAATAGAGAGAGGACAAAATAAAAGAAGACTGCCAGACTCCTAAAATTCTATAAGCAGGAAACAGGCTGATAAATCTACTCAGCTGCAAACCTTGCTTTCCTACCAGGAAAAGGAAGAATGATACAGAGGGTAAAGCCAAAGGCACAGAGCAATGGGTCTTGAGCCACAGAGTTTATTCCCTGGCCTTGAAACCTCATGGAGTTTGCGTGGGTGAATTTTGATATTGGTTTTGAGTGTAGACTACTTTTGTCCTTCCATTTTTTTTCCTCATTCTGCATGGGAATCTCTGTAACTGTTATCCTATGCCTATTGCACAATCATATTTTGGAAGCAGATTGACTGTTTTCTAGTTTTACAGGTCTACAGATGGAAGGTGATTTGGACCCAGGATAGATTGTATACAGAACCTTACCTATGCTTAGATGCTTTACATGGTGAAATTTGGGACTTTTGAGCTGATGAGATTTAGTTGAGATTTTTGTACATGAGTTGATTTTGTAATGAGTGAGAATTTTGGAGAACTTGAGTTGGGGTGGATGCATTTTCAAGTGGTTAGACATGAATCTTTGGGGACAGGGACCTTACTGGTAGGCTAAACAATGGGCTTTCAAAGATGTCCATGTCCTGACCCCTGAACCTGTGAATATTCTACCTTACAGGATAAAAGAGAATCTGCAGATATGATTAATTTAAAGATATTGAGAAAGAGAGATTATCCTGCATTATGTCAGTGGTCCCAAAGTAATCACAAAGGTACTTACATGAGGGAGACAGGGGAGTTGGAGAAGACAGAGAAAGAGATGGAATGATAGAAATAAAATCAAAGTAGGAGACATAATGACAGACACAGCGACTGAAGTAATGTGAGAAAGGGGTCACTAGCCAAGGAATGTGGTAGCCTCTAGGAGCTGGAAAACGTAAGGAACAGATTCTTTCATGAAGTCTCTAGAAGGATCAAAGCCCTGATGTCACTTTGATTTTAGGACTTCTGACCTCCAGGACTGTGAGATGATAAATCTGTATTGTTTTAAGCCACTAAGTCTGTGGTCATTTGCTACAGATCAGCAATAAGAAAGGAGTACAGGTATGTGCCTAGGCCTGAAATGCTAGGTAAAATTAAGATCTTTTAACTATAATTTTTACCCTGACTTCCACTATGTTGCAATTTCTCTCATGTTATGTGGTGATGGAACGGCCACAGGCATTTTGGGGAGACAGATAAAAGGGAGTTACATGGGAATACCTTTAGTATAGATTTAATGGAATATATTTATATGCTTTGCAATCATGTCTCCATGTAGTTAATCTGTTGTTAGCCATCTAGAGTAGAAATGGCTTCCAGAAACACTTTGTTCATTCTGTCAATTCCCCTGACCCTCATGACATGAAGGTACAGGGCTAAGGAAAGTATTGGGACATGAATATGTCCTTTGGTTCTCAGTGTGTAGGTGGAGGAAGAGAAACAAGGCTTGAAATGTAGGGAGTCAGAGGTTTTCCCAAATTTGACAATCCTAGAATTTTACAAGCTGTATCAATGAAAAATTGTAAAGATGAAACAGATGTTTCCAAATTATCAGGAATAAAAACCATGGTAGAGGAAAGTCTGGATTATTTTTCTATTATCACTGTATAAAATGATATTACAAAATATTTGTCATGTGAACAGACTGTCAAAGAGCATGAGGCCAACATGTAGGGGGAAAAAAGAGTATCACAGATGTGTGCTATTACGTTATTTTTCTGGATTTAATGATGTTTACGACATTTGTCAGCTTTTCAAATTGTATTCTATTAATTTTAATTTGTAATTTAAAATTCATAGTTTCTTTTTTTCATCTTAAGTAAACATTCACTTTTGTACTTAATTATGTATTCCTAATTTTGCATTATATTTTGAAAGAAGGTGTCCCTAATTTACAAGTTCAGATCCTACTTCTGGCTATATCTTTAATATTTACCCAGAAATCAGTCCTTACCACCTCCACTGCTACTACCCCATCCCCGGACACTACCATTTCTTGCCTATATTATTGCAGTAACTTCCTAACTGGTCTCTTTGACTCCACTTTGACCCACTTTCCATTCATCCTCAGCACAGTATTCAAAGTGATCCTGGTAATGTCATGTAATGCAGTGTAATTAAGGTAACATACTATAACCAAATGTAGTGTAATGTAACATAACAATGTAAGCCAGACCATGGGCTCTACCTGTTCAAAACCTTCCAGAGGGCTTCCACTTTACTCAGAGTGAAAGCCAAAATCCTTGAAATGTCTTACAGGATTCTACCTCTCCCTGTGCAACTACCTCTGAACTCCCCAAATTAACTTATCACCTACTCTTCTCACTTACCCTCCTCCAGACCTTCTAGTCTTCTTGCTGTCTACAAGTCAGGCTTGCTTTCATGTCGGGTGCTTATACTTCCTCTTCCCTCTGTTTACAACAATCTTCCACCCAGATATTAGCATGATTTGCTCCCTCGCCTTCTTTAGGTTTTTGCTAAAATTTCACCTGCTGAGTAAAGCTTCCTTGGCCACCCTAACAATTACACTCTCCGTACATGCATACACACACACCCAGACCACCCCCCCCACACACTGTCTCTCTCTCTTTCTCTCCATCCCCCTTTCTTTATATTTCTCCTTAGCATTTTCATTGTCTTCTGGGTTTTGGTTTGTTGTGAAACCTGAAATCAAATAAATTTTTTATTGATTCAATTTCAGATAATACATCCAGATGGTATACATTTCAGCATATCAATGAGGAAGATGTCATTTTGAATTTGATTACATTAAATACAGTTTTCGTTAGTTTTTGGATGATTCACAATCCCTATTCACAACTCAAGAATATTCTTGGGTTTACTCCATGATTGCATAATACACTTATTTTCCTTGTAAAGTGTTGGTTATAAATTTGTACTCTTATTTCACATAATTTTCCCTGATTCAATCAGAGAGCATTTCTTTTTTCTTTAACTTCTCTTGTTGACACTATTGACAGAATCACCAAGGCACTTGACTACATTGAGATATATGCCATTCTTAGAAAAATCTATTTATGGAAAGGGAAACAGAGCTAATTAATTTCATTTATAGTACCCAGTCTTATTGCAATAATAAGAAATGGCAATGAGAGAAAAACTGCTTCCTTTGAAAACAGAGGCCAAGATAACTTATTTTATTGCTAGGAAAAGGACAGTTTAAAAGCAAAGAAATGAAGTTTTTTTTTTTTTTTTTTTTTTGTATGTGCAACATTGGAAATTGCTTTTTAAAGCCCTCGGTCAACAGATGTTGCACCTATAAAAGTGGAGCCCCCAGTTTGACCCTCCTATCTAAAAAAACTTCATAATTATTTTCAGACATAAAACACCTTTTAATTGAATAATTCATCAAGGATTCCTTTCAAATTCCAGAGTTGGTGGAAATACAGTTTTATTTATTGGTCACGGTTCTAAATTTTGTACTTTAAAGTTTCATGGAGAAACTCATTTAGAAGTATGTTTTAAAGTGAACTGAAATTGATTCCTAAAAGGATAGCTAATTATGGATTGATTGCTTTTCATATAAACTAAAGCATTTCCTCCACCTCTATTATTGCTTAGTTTGAATCAAAAATTTTCAATTTATGTAGGCACGATTCTGATGAAGATAATTGACTTAACTGTTCACTTTTAAAGTCAAATGATTCATTCATTCATTAGAAACATTTATCACGAGACAGTTGGGAGTTGGTACTCTGCTAGGGGCTGGGAAAACTTTCTGGAGAAAATGATGCCAAAATTGAGTTGGCAAAAATAAACATTTGTTTTATTTTAAATGTTTAAGCTATTGTCTTTTAGCTGTGGCCCACTTTTCTAATATTCTACTTCGTAATTCTGAGGTTAACCACATTTCTTTTTTTTTCTTTTTTTTTGCGGTACGCGGGCCTCTCACTGTTGTGGCCTCTCCCGTTGCGGAGCACAGGCTCCGGACGCGCAGGCTCAGCGGCCATGGCTCACGGGCCCAGCCGCTCCGCGGCATGTGGGATCTTCGCGGACCGGGGCACGAACCCGTGTCCCCTGCATTGGCAGGCAGACTCTCAACCTCTGCGCCACCAGGGAAACCCTACATTTCTTTTTTGATACGTGACTCTGCATCAGGCCCTGATGACTGGGTGTACTGGAGAGGGCTGGAAGGCTAAAGAAGGCAGAAGGGACTTGCTCATTCTACTTACTTCCTGGGCATTTAGTATCTCAACAGCAGCACTGTTCCCTGCAGTGACACTAAACTCCAGCAACAGCAGTTGTTTTCAGCTTGTAGTTTTTCCACGCAATTAGAACTAGCCTTATTAGCTCCTTGAAGACATCAGCTGACTGGTGCCCCTATTTAGAGGTCTGAGTGGCAGCTTCAAGTTTTCATAATTCCTTACATTACCATCTTCCATTTGTCCCCTAAGCTAGAAGTGGTAGCTGCTTCCTAGAGTTATTACATCTGTGGTCCTTCAGAGTCCCCTTTCTGTCTTTCCAGTTTTCTAGTACATGATTATCCATTCCTTATATTAAACTTTCTTTGTTAAATACTTGATATAGTTTCTATCCCCTGGACCTTGACTGATACAGAAACTGATGTGTCTCCAATCATTTTAAAAATTAGTTTCATTTCTCAAGTTTCTCTTGATATATTGATAACCTCTGGCAATGTCGGTGATCTATATAAATTCTATATGTGTATACACGCACACACAATCTATGGCCTCAGTAGTTTTACAAATGCAGGAAATGGAAGCATTACTAATTAGGATGTTTTAAATATCTTCCCTGAAAATGGGATGGCCTGTTATAAGATGACAAATTGTATTTTTATTACTCTGCTCTTTCTTATAAGCTTTACTTGAAGAATAATTAACAAAATTTTATTATTAAGTGTGGCAAACCTACATTATAATTATCTATAAAGGAAATTACCGGATATGTAAATATAATGCTTGCCCCAGGTATACATGCATCCTAGGTAATTAAGAATGAGCACACCTTGGGCAAACTAGGGAGTTGAAATCATTGGCTATTATGCTACTGGTAAAGTTTAATTTAATTCTAATCAGTTTAAATTACAAGTTAAAACAGCACTCAGCTGTTTCAAATTTCTCTGAAAACACATTCATATTATTTATAAAACCAAACAGATAGTCTATACAACTATTGGCATTTCTTCTCCGTTATTTTGCTCAGAGTGACTCCATTCTTTTCTTGATTTATCCATTTGAAATTTTTGTTTGATTCTATGAAATAAAGTGAAAAAAGTCAACAGAAACAAATTCAGTTTGAATATTGAGATTAGAAATTCTTGCTTAGTGTGATCTGCAGCCTTATTAAGCATTTAAAATAGTGACTTGTAGAGTGCAGACTATTTTTTAAGCTTTTCTATAAAGAAGCTTTATAGAATATAAATCCTCTAATACAGTCCATGGATAACTGAATTTATGAAGTCTTTTTATAAAGATGGCTTGACATACTGTTTCAAATATTAGATAGTTAAAACGATGCTACTGGGACTTCCCTGGTGGAGCAGTGGTTAAAAATCCGCCTGCCAGTGCAGGGGACATGGGTTCGATCCCTGGTCCGGGAGGATCCCACATGCTGTGGAGCAACTAAGCCCATGTGCCACAATTACTGAACCTGTGCTCTAGAGCCCGCGCACCACAACTACTGAGCCCGTGTGCTGCAACTACTGAAGCCCGCGCTCTGCAACAAGAAGCCACCGCAATGAGAAGCCTGTGCACCGCAAGGAAGAGTAGCCCCTGCTCGCCGCAACTCGAGAAAGTTAGCTCACAGCAACAAAGACTCAACGCAACCAAAAATAAACAAAATAAAACAAAACAAAAATGATGCTACTCATTTCCTGATGAATTCTGTGAACTTTTAAATTCAATCCATCTTTACATGTGTTTAAAAAATGTTTTTTTATCACAGAAAAATATATATTTTTTACTCTTCAAATATTTTTGTTGCTGTCATTTAGGTGTTTTGTTTTTTAAAATCCATGTTTTGTTCTTTAATCCAGAATTTGAATGGTCTGTAGTTTAGAAATATCTCTGTCAGTAACTGACACATTAAATAGCTCAAAGAGTTGAAAATACTCTTAAAATGATCTCATCATGATGCCTCAAACTCTGGAGAATGAATCCTGGCTAATTTTAGGTGCAGAGGCAGGAAGACTTTCTTTAAGAACATGAAATAGATATTTTAAAATTACCCTTTATCTGATTACTTTTCCAGAAAAAACTTACAAAATAATTAATAAAATGGTATTTCAAAATCATTTATTTCAAAATCACTCATATTCATATTTAATCCAAATTCCAGCAGGAGAGACAGAATATACAGTTAAAAGGCAACATTTGAGGAGATAAGGACTGTTAATTTTTCAAAACTGATGAAAAACAGGAACCCATGGATAAAGTACACAAGAATAATGTATACCAACCTCATGCATGAGCACAGATGTAAAAAATATCCCTGACAGGATGGAACTGAATATAGCTTATATAGAAGGTCATGATCATCGTTATATCATGATCATGGACTCTAAGGCATACACAGACCATTTCCCAGTCTGCTTTTAGCCTCCTCTGAGCTGAGCAATTTTCTCTTTCTGGCTTGCCGAAAAGCTTTCTTATTTTGCTTCTTATGACTGACTCTTTTGATGAAGGTTCCCATAGCAGAGTTTTGGGGGGCTCTAAGTGACATTTTCCTGTATGCCACAGTCCTCTCCTTTTGAGGGAAGAGGGGGATGAAGAAAGGAAGTAAAGGAGCTGGAAGCTAGAGCTAGTTTGGGGGATGGTCAACCATGACCTCATACTATTACTGGATCCATCCTATCTCCTCGGGGCTCTGCTACTCAGTCTGCTCCATTTTCCAGTATTCTGGCTCATGGTGATTTGCTCTGGGGCTCCATTATTTCCTGCACCAGTTCAGGACAAATAACAATTCTTAGTTCACTGGATAAATATATATATACCTGAAATATAATCCTACCATACAGCTTTTGGGCCCCATGATAATCACTAAATCTGTTTTAGGGTCCCTGACCATTCCATGACATTGGGATGTTACTAATTATTGTAACAGTGCGAAGAATGTACTACATAGAGTGTACAGAGGACTTTTAAGGATTGATGCTATCCAACTCCACACATCAACCTACTAGTGTCCCATCTCTGACCAGACTCCAAATAATGCTCATTTAACCTCATTAAAAGAAAATGGGGGATGGGAGAAAGACTATACCAAAAATATTAATAATGATTATATATGGGGATGAGGTCACAGATTACTTTTACTATCATCTTTATACTTCTTTTAACTTTCTAATAATTTTAGATGAACACTTATTAATTTTATATTGATAAAAAAGCCATGAAAGAAACACACATAAAAGAAGTTTTAAGAATCTATTACGTTCCCAGAACTTTGTCTAGTATCTTCTAGTGGTTATTCCTGTAGAAACATAAGATAATTTCTTTTGTTTACAATTTTTTATTGTTACAAAAGCATCCATAAGTAGATATTTCTACTTCAAACCTTATTTGGGATATGTACCTTGCTTCTCTAGCAAGCAGACTTCTGTTCCCTTCATTAGGTTTTCTCATTATCATTTTCATTTTTTTTTTTTTTTTTTACTTACTGCCATGTCTTCACATCTGTCTCTTTACCATGACACACAAAATGAATCATCTAACAGTAATCTCCTAGGTGTCAATATCTAGCTACAGATTGGAATTTAATTCCCTTTCCTCCATATGCTCTTGTTTCTAGAGGCCTCTTATCAGAGCAACTTCTCTTATTTTCACATTAAAAATTGTTACTGCCGGAGAAATAACAGCTAGTCCCACACATATGATGAATAAAATTCAAATATTTGATTAAAAGTAAATAACATTAGAAATGTGAAGTTCCAGAAATATACTCCCCCCAACCCCACCAAATAACTATTATCAAATAAAGCACACCAGTAGAAATGCAAAAAAATAATTAAGAGACTTAACTTTGTGACAGGCATAAAATATTGGGAGCTCAAAAGTAAAAAATGTTTTTGCTCAGAGGATGATTTCTTAGACATCAGAAGCATAAGTCAAAATATGTGTATTTAAAATTTACCTTTAGTAAGTTTATTTTCAAAAAATAAACATGCCCTATTCAACTTTGTCGATGCAAATATTTATAGTAAAATACTGATTCACAAAGTATCCATACAAAAGGCTTTCAAAATTATATACCTGACAGAATTGAAATTCATTTGAAACATACATTAAGTGTTTATTATAGATTCTCTTGCATGAAATTCTTTCAAAAAGTCTGTGAGATATATGGGTTTGATACCCTTATTTTATTGAAGAGGAAGCTGAGGATAGGGAGTGAGCTATAGACCCAAAGGTACCCAGCTAACCAGTGATGGAGTTGAAAGTTAAACCTCAGTTGTCTGAATCCACTGTCCATGTTCTTTCAACTACTAGGCCAAGCTACATGTCTTCATGAAATCATGGGTAGATCCTAACTTCTTAACAACTAATTTATAAAACTACCAATATAAACTAGTTTTGCCACTGTTATTCACCACCTTTACCTCTCTCTCTACCTACACTAATAAATATCTCCTTTAAAAATGCCAGAGGTGCATTAAGCTATGTACTGGGTCATTTTGCTCTACTGTGTTGAGGCCACCTTGCCAGCTGCCCCATAACAAAGTTGGGTACATCCAAAGCAGAGCAAGCTTGGAGGTGCGATGCAGCAGGCAGAAGGAAGCTCTGAAGTTTGTTTTTAATGGACCTTTTTCAGTTTGCATATCATTTGGATTCTCAGAGCCTGTAGACTTGCTATGGGGTCACTATTAAGGTTATGGCTGGTGAGGCTCCTTCACAACAGAAATCGGGGATGGACTTCCAAGCATGGTGCTGGAGGGAAGACAGGACAGAGACTTATGCATGTATATGCAATGATAACTGGGTGATGGCGCTGCCAGCAAGAGGAAGATGGCCAATGCTCCCAGGGTGTATTGCCTGAGCTCAAAGAACCAACTGGCAGGTTCAGAATTGCAGATTTAACACAGGAGGCAGTATCAGCTGCAAACATCAGCCCAGAGGCCAGCACTTCTGAAAACCAGCCTGAGGCCAGGGGGTCTCTTTTCCTCATGTCAGAAAGATATGTACCTTCCTTTCCACTCACTCAGATTCCATCTTAAGGAGACAAGCAGGGGAAGGCAAGAGGTTACACAGAATTTCTATGCAGGGAAGATGAACACAACCTAAAGGGACCATGTAACTTCTAAAATTAGATTTAACTTCTAATCATAGAAGAATAAAAGTCAGTTTTTACCCTCAATAAAGAGCTGACAGAGGCTGGGACAATGATCAAATTAGTTACGGTCAAAGTAAAACAAGTTAATTTTTTTGCACGTTCAAGTTGTAGTGTGAATTATACACTATCACCCCTATACACTGGCATTTACTGAAAATCACTTTTTCCAGGCCCTGTACATTTTTAAATTTAATTCTCCTACAAACCTTGGAGGGGAGGAACCATTATAATCTCCATTTTATAGAAAAGGAAAATGAGGCTTAGAGAGGTTAAGTCATTTTCACAAGGTCATGTAGCTAGTAACATAGCTGCAAAAGAAAAGCTGATTACTCTCTTAAATGTTTTAATTTAAAAATAGTTAAAATACAGTTTAGGTGAATTGATTTTGAAATTTGAAGATGTTCAAGTGGAAGACCTCTGAGTAAAACAGCCTGGGTCTGCTGGTAAAAGAGTATTTTCTTTCTAATTTGCATTTGAGATTTTGGTTTTCAGGAGCATTTAAAGAAAACTTAAGCCTAAAAAGAGTAGTCAAAATTCTGTCAATTTTGCTGGCAGTGAGGTCATAACATATGTTCACTAGAAAGACACTTTCAGTGCAACTGGAAATAAAAGGCCATTGACCACTCCTCTCATGCTATGCCCATTAAGCAGCCAAAGCAGAAGTCTTCAAGGTATGGACTTTGAGTTAATCAAGTCTTGGTTTAATTCCTGTTCAACCACATAAAAGCTATGTAAGTCAGTGACCACTTTGAGCTTGTTTCCATGTTGCACGGCAACATGGCAAATCAGGATTAAATGAGGCAACATATATAACACTCTGAACATGGTGCCTGCTATATAGGTGGTGCTCAAAACTGACAATTTGCATCTGCCTATCCGTACCCCCGCTTTTTAAAGTTAATCCTAATATTATTCAATTCCCTGTAGCTTACTATATAGGTAAGCAATCACTTTAATTCCAGATTTTATTTCATTTTTATATTTAGCAAATGTAAATGTGCACCTGATGGTTTAATGCCTGGGGTTATCAAGACAGAGCAAAAGAAATAATCCCCTGGGATATATTTATCAAATTTAGAAAATGCATTTGCTTACCAGCTCACTGAATTCATTATTGCCTAGGTCAAGTCTTTCCAACTGGGCCAGTTTGTGCATTGACCTATAACAGATGGAGAAAAATATTATTGTGAGGCAGTGCATGACACATTGGTCCAAAAGACATTCCACCCACCTCCCTATCAGATTTACCTGGGTGTATAGTGCACAGATATGGGGGTATTTTTTAGGGAGAAGTAAGTTGCAAATATACAGTAACATATGCAAACTGCTGCCTGAAAACCTTTAGTGGCTTACCATGTTTCCAAATGCCAGTCTATGGATGGAGTTCTGGCCTGGATGCTTAACGAAAATCTGGGAAGCTTGTTAAAAATCTATACCAATAGGAGGTACCAATTGGGGCTCCAAAATCCATATTTTTAAGAATCCCCACAGGTTTGGAAACCAACGGATAAACCCAATTCTTAGTAAAGCGTTCTAAAATTCCACAATATGGCCAAAAATTCATCATCAATCTTGTCATTTTTCACTTCCTTAAATGAAGTTCTGTTATAGTAAAACTTTTTTTTCTTCTTTTATTGAGGTATAGTTGATTTATAATATTATGTAAGCTTCAGATGTACAACATAGTGATTCACAATTTTTAAAGGTTATATTCCATTTATAATTATTATAAAATATAGGCTATATTCCTTGTGTTATACTTTATATCCTTGTAGCTCATTTATTTTATACATAGTAGTTTGTACCTCTTAATCCCCTGCCCCTAACTTTTGTACTCATTGTCTCCTAAACATATTGGCTTGAAGGATGCTGCAGCTTTGAACAACCTTAAACCTCGGGCAAGAGTTGGTGCCAAAGATTAGACATACCTTAGCACATACCATGTGCAATCAGCATTTACCAAACCATTCTCAAGTATAACATACAACACAAGAAAAGAGAGCATTTTTCTGATTTTCAAGATTTTTATCTACCTACTAACCAGAATGCTGTCTCCAAGTCTTGACTATACGGAAATTCTGGAGGCATTGTTGACTCAAATCTCAAAAAATTTTCATTCCTTCATCTTTAAAATTCATGTAGTAATTATCTTATAGGGCTTTTATGAGTAGCAAATGAAATACTACTGTAATTCAGACTCTGGCAGGCACTCAGAAATGCAAAAAAAATGTGTGTACTCTTTCTTCACTCAGCAACTGTTATTGAAAGATTATTATGTGCTAGACAATCTTCTGGGGTCTGGGGAATAGCACTGGATGAAAAGAAACAAAAATTCCTCCTCGAAAGTACTTTACATTCCAGTGGAAATGATAATGACAATAAATAAAACAATTAAGTAAAATAAAATAATATATTAGAAGGTTATAAGTGCTATGAAGAACACTTTAGAAGAGGAGGAAGATAGGAAGAATTCATATAACATGACTGCAATTTTTAATAGTGTAATCTGGTCTCACTGAGAAGAAATTTGAGCCAATGCTTAAAGGAAATGAAGGAGCACCCTAGTGCCTAGACTCTGAAGCAGGGACACGTTGCTTGCTTGAAGACATCCTAGGTAACCAGTGTGGCTGAAGTAGACTGAGGGACAGGAGAAGTAAAGACATGATAATGGGGAATTAGAAAATATGGGGTCTTATAGCCCAAGACTTTGGCTTTGATTTTGAGTAAGATGGAGGGTCACTGAAAGGTTTTGATCAAAGGTATATTGAAGTGACTTGTTTTAAAAGGATACCTATGATTTCAGGCTTGTAGACAGACCGAGGAGGACGAAGGTGGAAGCTGGGAGATCAAACAGGCAGTTAATGGAAAATGCCAAATGAGAGGTGACGGCGGTTTGGTCAGGTTGGTGGCAGCGGAGGGGGTGAGAAGTGGTTGGATTCTGGACATATTTAAGATTAGATTCAAATGTTTTGTTGATGAAATGATTGTGGGGAGTAAGAGAAAGTAGAGTCAAATGTGATTAAAAGTGTGTTTTGGTCTGAACAACTAGAAGGATGAAGTGTAATTGACTGATGGAGAAGACAGGGTGAGCAGGGTTTGGGTTCATCAAAAGCTTGGTTTTAAATGTTCTCACCCCTGTCCATCCCCCCTCAAATTTCCTCCCCAAAAGAAAAATATGTGAAGTGATGGATGTGTTAATTAATTAGATGAGAAGAATCCTTTCATGATGTATATTTCTATTAAATCATCACAATGTACTTTAAATATCCTACAATTTTATTTATCAGTTATACCTCACCTCATAAGGTTGAAAAAAAAAGAAATGCTAAATTTGAAATTTCTATTGTAAAGCCAACTAGAGATGTCAAGCAGGAAGTTATATACACAAATCTGGAGTTCAGGGAAGAAGTCCAGGCAAAATAGATCATTAGAGCATGGTCAGCATACAGATGGTATCAAGCCTTGAGCATGTGAGATCACCAAAGGAATGAGTGTAGATGAGAAGATAATAGGTCTAAGACATGAGGATGAGCCAAGAAAGAAGACAGAGAAGCTACTGGGATCACAAGAGAAAAGCCAGAAGAGTGTGAAGAACTGGAGGCCAAGGAAAGACGGCGTTTTAAGTTGGAAGAAACAACAGATTGTAAGAAAAATTAATGATATACCTGAGAAATGACCACTTGATTGAACAACATGTAGATTAGTGATGACTTTGAGAAGATCAGTTTTCTGTTTTAAGCTTTTGCTAATGCTCTTTTTCTCCAGGTCAATATGCCTTTATCCATACATCTTCAATACTCTGTATTCAATAACATAAACATATTGATTTCCTACTATCTCTCAACTTTTAAGGTTATCAAGATGAAAGGTGTTTTTCCTATTATCAGGTAGCTCATAATCTTGAAAGAAAATGGTTGACAATGGGCCAATAGACTAAATGCCATAGAAAATATATGTGTAGGATTGTAAAGAAGTACTTTTTCAGCGTTGGGGAGTGGGGGTAAAAAATAGGAGACTTGGGCTTCCCTGGTGGCGCAGTGGTTGGGAGTCCGCCTGCCGATGCAGGGGACGCAGGTTCGTGCCCCGGTCCGGGAAGATCCCCCATGCCGCGGAACGGCTGGGCCCGTGCCATGGTCGCTGAGCCTGCGCGTCCAGAGGCTGTGCTCCGCAATGGGAGAGGCCACAGCAGTGAGAGGCCCGCGTACCGCAAAAAAAAAATTAATTAATTAAAAAAATAAATAAAAAAAATAAAAAAAAATAGGAGACTCTACTGACACTTCACTTTGTAGCAGTTGATCAGGCTACAGAATCAGAAGAGATGGATGTTTTTTGGAAGAGACATCAAAGGGGGGCATTGAAAGAGATCAAAGACCATTTAAGGAACAGCAGGTTAGTAAGAATGGTAAATAAGAAATAAGAAACATAGTAAGAAATATGAAATAATATGTAGACAAGGGCCAGATCATGAGATCATCCATGTTAAACAAAGAAGTTTGAGTTTTAGCTTGAAGGCAATGGAAGCTTTAAGATTTAGATAGGGAAGATATATCAAATTTTTATTTTAGAAAGATCACTTTGGCAGCTTGGAGTGGTGTGGGAAATGAGAAGATGTGCTAGCAAAAAGGTCAAATAAAAGACTGTCCTGAAATCTATGTGGGATATAATTGTGGCCAGAAATAAGACAATGGCAGTATGGATGATATGGTGGGAACTATGAGGGATGCATTGGTGAAGACATACTTGGTAATGATGATAGTTGGTTGGATGTGGAAGGTAAAGAAAAGGAAGGAATTGAAGCTAGTTTCTGGATTGAGTAGCACTGTGGGAATGTTGCAAAGGAATAAATTTAAGGTGGAGAGAGCTGGATGTAGTGAATACTTTAAAAAATACTATAGAGAATTTGAGGTGAATGTGTGAGCCCTATGTTAGGAGAAAATGTGTGTGTGTGTGCACGCATACTCACACACGTGCACATGTGCGCCTGTGTAAGACTGGAGCTAAGGTAAAAGGTCTTGACTAGAAATAAATATTTGAAAAATAAATAAGTGATGTTTCTTGTCTACTCCACCACAAAGTTATCTCTCCTTTTAAGCTCACATACTATCTACTTTCTTTTCCATGATTTATTTGGCATTGGTCACTAACTTTCTTGAATTTTTAGTTTTTTCATATAAATATATGTCTCTTTTATGTTTCAAGATGTCCAGAAGGGTCTGTGTGGGACCACTAGCAGTCCAAAGATGGTTGTGAAACATCGGCCAGCACTGTAAGAACATCTGACTCACCTCTTGCCAAACCTATACCACTGAATAGGTGCTTCTAGGGGAAGGGGCAGTAGTGGCTGTGCTCCATGAAGAGAGAATTAGATTTTCTTCTGAGCCTGGGAATACTGAGGAGTGGCAGATTCTCTCAAGCTTTGTTTCTAGACCACATTGTCATCCAACAAACAATGAACACCAAAACTTTGGGAACCAAGGTGAAGGACCAAGTGACCAAGCATGGCAATGAATGAAAAATGACCACAGGAGTAGCAAAGCCACCTGCATTTGACTTGACCATGTAGCCTTAGGCAAAAAGTATTCTAGTGAGAACCATGATGAGCTGAAGACCAGAAGCCTTTCCACAACTTCCTGAACTCTAGGAACTCTGTAGTTCTCACTGATCTCCAAGATGCGTATCACATAAACCTGAGAATATACATTTTTTCTAGCCATGGTGGTTAAAGAGAAAGACACAATTATTTTTATTAAATGAAGACATGAGTGATGTCTTGTACTTGAGTGTCCTAAAGTAAATTTTATTAGTTCTGGGATTTATATCTTTTTTCTAGGCTAAATATTGGTGACCTCTTAAATCATTTCTTACATGATGGAGTTTCCAGAAACCTAAACACCCTGATCATCTTTATCAAAGCTTCTCTTCCAAACAGGATGAAATACAAACCTGGCACTTTTGTTTTTATAGATAAAGCTTTACTGGAACGTAGTCATGCCCATTTGTTAACATATAATCTATGGCTCTTTTGCACTGCAATGGCAGAATTGAGTAGTGAGACAGACCATATGGACCACAGAATCTGAAACATTTCTATCTCTGAAGGCCAACTGGCACTCAGAATTAAACACTGTTCTTTAGATGTGGGCTGACCAAGACAATGTATAAATGTATCTATTATGTCTTATGTTTCTATTAGTGTAGTTTGTTTGATTCCTTTTGTATGGGGATAGGTAGGCTCTCTGCCACTTCTAAGACTTTTTCTTTTCCCATCCTAGTTTTAGGCTACTGCTTTTGAAATCTTTGACTCATAAATTCATATGTAAAAACTATATTTTAAGGTTATAACATAGCTTCCTACGATTCCTTTGCCATTCTTTTGAATGAGCAATAATTTTCCTTTTGTTTGCTCTGGAACAACAATGACAAAAGGCTTTCCCGTGAGGTTTTCTAAACTATTTCCTGCAGCTTATTTAAGTTCTGTTGTTTAAAATATCTTTTCTTCTATTTTAATTTTATCTCATTTTATTTTCTTGATCCTAGTTCCCATTAATTACTATCACCAAAGTTTCATTCTATCATTACGTTCTTACTTCCATTTTTAAAGGTACTTTCCAATATGATTTATTACATATCTTTAAAATTTTACACTCTTATTTCTGCTTTCTGAAAATGTCATTCTATATTATTTCTTACATTTGACACCTTTCAAAATGACTTTCTTTACCCACAAGATTTTAGACAGTCTGTAATGCAGCCTGTTGCTTTTCTTGTTCGTGTGCTAGTTACTAAACTATAATCATTGTCAAATTGTCCAAAAAAAGTTCCTTTTAGATGAAATATGTAATAGGTTTTTAATTTAATTAGGACACAAACAAGTAAGGCTTTGTCAGAAAAATAAAATAGAACTCATGGTATTTTTATGTTAGTAGTGTTTGTGAGCATTCATTCATTCACTTTGTGTTTCCTTACGGCAGGTGCCACGTGGACATTGAATTTACAAAGATTTCTGGGGTGCAGGGTTTCTCAACCTTGGCACTATTGACATTTTGGGCCAGTTAATTCTTTGATATAGGGGACTACTTTGTGCACTGTAGGATGTTTAGCACATCTTACATAGTCTCTACCCAGAAAGACCTATTTTTAAAATGGGAATGACCTTTCAATGAATAATTACTTCACAGGGTGCTAAATGCTAGGATAAAAGTATGTATAGATTGCCATAGGAGCTCAGAAGAAGGAACATTTGACAGTTTGGTAATTATGGAAAACTTTAAGAAAAGGTGAAGTTTGAGCTGGGTTTTGGAGAACCTTGCTATATGAGTCATATATGTGAAAAGAAAGAATGAAAATGCTAAAAGAGTACATCTGAAGCTGAGGTTTTTCTGTGATTATAGCTTAAGTCCACAATACTAACATGTATCCTTAAAGAATGTAAGAGATTTTGGTCCAAAGTGAAGAAATTCTAAAAATTCCCCTTAGAGTTTCTTGCACGAATCCCTGTCATTCTATCCTCACGGCTGGATAAGGGGACATCTGGGATGCAGCTATCTTGTACATTGTAGGATGTTTAGCAGCATCCAAGGCCTCTACCTACCTAATATCAGTAGAACTTTCTGCAGTTTTCACAACCAAGATGTCTCCAGACATTGTCAAATGTCCCCAGGGTAGAGGTTGGGGGGCAAAATTACTTCTAGTTGAGATCCACTGTGCTAGAGGAATATTCCAGGCTTTTATCTCCTCTCCTTGCTGATTCCTTGGAGGGTGAGCCTCTTATCTCCATTTGTTTACCTCCTTACTCTACTGGGTGGGGTCCCACGTGGCCTGTTCTTATGCACTTCAAGCAGCCTACTTGATTATGTACTCATTTGACTGTACTCCTTTGTCCTTACAGTAAACACATGTGGGTCTGGGGTCTATCTCTGTGTCCCAACACAGGAATCTAACTGGTGTGACTTCCCCTTACAAATGGCTTGAAGGCATGATCACTGCCATAGGTTAGGGAGAAAATATCAGGACTTGTTACAGTTTGGGTCACATTCTCTATCAGTTATGCCTACAATTTGATCATCTCCTGTCTGAACCGAATATCTTTCTGATTATTTAGATTCATTTGTAAAGTTCACCTAGTTATCTGAATGAGCAAGTTCTAATGAAATTGGTTGTATTAAATGATGTTTACCAACCTATGTTCATATTATATATGTAAAAATTGTAGAAATGTATAAAGTTTCCATGATTGTTACATTTATCGTTGCTGCTTCTCTTGCCTGTAATGTTCTAACTCATAAATCTTCTCAGAGCTGGCTCCTTTTCAACTCAGCTCTTATTTTTCCTCCTCATATCCCCTTTACCCAAAATTAAATCTCCTTACCATCTTCATGTTATATATTGCCCTGTTTCATTTTATTCTTAACACTTACCACTGAAAATATTTAATTTAATTTTTTAGGTTAATTTTATATTTTAATATTTAATATTGAAAATTAAAACTTGTTTACTTGCTAATTATTTTCCCCCTACTAGACTGAAGGTTCATGAGAGCAAGTAAGTTGTTGATCTTACAAATAGCTTCTCAATCAGTTTGTTTAATGAAGATATTCATATGTGCGTGAATGAATAACTCTTTACCAGTGAGCTGTTTGAATTCTAGAATATTTACAAAGAAAAACCACTCCATTTTTATCAGGCATCTACAGTTAATTAACAGTTGCCAAGGAGGCAGCTATAATTAATTAACAGTTGCCAAGGAGATATCCTGATAGGCTTGTTTTAATGAATATTGTAATGAATATACATTAGCTTACTTATTGTAAACTATGCTTGATGATAAAGGCAGATAAGGCTGAGATTCATCCATCCCAGGATATCTGCATCTTGTGTTAAGTTGACTTCCTGACATTTTCAATAGTAGGTTTTAAAAAATCCAAATAATAAAAAATACTAAGTGAAATATTTAGGTGAGTTTTTCATTTGTTTGGATATCTGAAATATAGCAACAAAACTCTAAATGGAGAGTAGTTTAGGGCATAGACTCTGAATTCAGACAACCTGGGTATAAATCCTGATTCTACCACTCACTTAGCTGTTTGACTTTAAACCAATAAGAACATCTTTGCACCTCAGTTTTCTCATCTGTAATATGGGAATGATAATAAGAATCCTTACATCATAAGGTTATTTTGATGATTAAAATAGTTAATACAGGGCTTCCCAGGTGGCGCAGTGGTTGAGAGTCCGCCTGCCGATGCAGTGGACGCGGGTTCGTGCCCCGGTCTGGGAAGATCCCGCATGCCGCGGAGTGGCTGGGCCCGTGAGCCACGGCCGCTGGGCCTGCGCGTCTGGAGCCTGTGCTCCGCAGCGGGAGAGGCCACAACGGTGAGAGGCCCGCGTACCGCAAAAAAAAAAAAAAAAAAAGTTAATACAGGTAAAGCACATAAATTGTGATTGACATATGGTAGGTCTTCTTTAAGAGCTAGGTATTGATATACTACAGAAGAATTTCAGAGTTGGAAATATTTTGAGAGATTATTGAGGTCAGAGTTTCTTGAAGTTTTCCTAAGGACTTATAAATGTTGCATGATTTAAAAAAAATTTCAGATGGTCAGTACATTTTGGCAAATCTTGCTTAAAAAATGTTAAATAGATTTCTTATCAGTAGGACTTCTTATAAAACATACAAATGTTCATTGTGATTATTTAACAGATTCAATTAGTTTAGACAATTTCCTGTTTATGTAACCAAAAATATTTTTCTTTTCTTTCCCACAGGACATTTCTTAGACTAGGAGAACACTGTAAATACTTTTTTGCAGATGATGAAATTCAGTTCTTGTCCATCCCAGTCCATGGAATCATGGACATACTTAGTCCATGAAAACACAGGCATGTGTGTTTCCCTATAATGAATATAGGATTTAAATTTGATCGAATCATCCTCTTTTGTCTTCTTGAAACTCTGACCTGTCAGGCCCTGCACCTTAACTCCCATTTATGACTGTTTTGGACATGCTTCCCTGGTTTGACTTTCACATTCTCCTTAAAAGACCATATTGATTTTTGCCATTTGACCTTATGCACAGCAACCTCAGGAAAAAGAAGTGCTCCCTTCTTACTAGAGGAGACTTGGTGACTTGTTCAATGTCACACAGAAAGTTAATGACAGAGCTGGCACAGGATCTCTTTTCACAGCAGTGGCCAATCATCTAAAACTGGCCTGGACTGTTTGGCTTGACCATTGTTTAAATATGAATGTTTTTTGAAAAGATATTTTCTAGAGCTCACTGTAGTCTATGCCAGGGGTCAAGAAACTTTTTGTATTAAAGGCTAGACAAGAAGGGTTTCATGCTCTGTAGGCCATATGGTCTCTGTCTCAACTACCCAGTTCTGCCATTGTAGTGAAAAAGTAACCATATATGACATATTAACAAATGGACATGGCTGTGTTCCAATAAATCTTTATTTATAAAAAAGGGGCCACCAAATTTGGACCATAAGCCATAGTTTTCCAACCCCTGGTCTACATCAGTCCTTAATATCTTACATCTAGATAGCTCCGTGGGTTTATGATATAAGCTTGGTCCCTAAGAATATTTAAGTTTTTAAAACTTGAAACAATAGATAAATTAAGGACTGGAAATATTTATTATTAGGTAATCGCCACTAGATAACTATATTTATATACTATTTGAAATTCTCATTTCTTAGGGTTCATGTTACTGGGATCTAGGGACATTTATTCTTAATACTGTCCTTTGGTTGCATTTATGAAAATTAAGTCTTTACTAGCATGCTGTTACTTTATAGCATTTATCCAATTGCAAATCTGGTAAAAGATTCCAATTGGAGCAATGACGGGAAATAACACAATATCTTGGTGCATCTGTCACTTTGATAAAATTATACAGTCTATGATTTGCTTTTTATCAGATTCAGAGGTTTTATCTATTCAAGTGTACAATTACTTCTGAAGCCACATAAAGTTGGCAGAATTTTGTTTCTCCATAAATTCCCAGTGCAATAACATGGGTTTGCTGACTCTCACAAGATTCTGCAAATTTTTGGCATGGGCTTATTCATTCCATCTTTTAACTTGTCTTTCAAATGTTCTCAAACACTCTCTAATTAGTGGCTATTCATGTCACAAGGATAGGAAAACTCCCCTCAGTTGCTACTGTCCGATGTTTCTCTCCTATTGGAACTTAGGGAAACAACTCAGGTACTCAGGAGAGAAGAGGGGGGAAGATTCAGGTAGAAATGACAGCGCAGAAGTGAGCCGGACATGGTTGTGCCCATGGTTAGAACCAAGGTTTTTTGTGTTTTTTTTCTTTTTTGCGGTACACTGGCCTCTCACTGTTGTGGCCTCTCCCGTTGCGGAGCACAGGCTCCGGACACGCAGGCTCAGCGGCCATGGCTCACGGGCCCAGCCGCTCCGCGGCATGTGGGATCTTCCCGGACCGGGGCACGAACCCCTGTCCCCATCGGCAGGCGGACTCTCAACCACTGCGCCACCAGGGAAGCCCTGTATTATACATTTTGAAGTAAATCATTCCTTACAACACAAGTACTAAAGACAAGAAGAAGGCCCAGTAATTGATACTCTTTAAAAATGCAACTAGCAGCATACCTCATGTTGAAGAAACATAGATTTATTATATTTACACACAAGGAAAAATTTAAAATCCATTGTCCAGTAACATAATATAATTTCTATGATAAAATGTTTTCTATAAAGATTCTTCCTTAATGGACTACATGAGAAAAGAATCTTAAAAAAAAAGAGTGGATATAAGTATAACTGATTCACTTTGCTGTACACCTGAAACTGATACAACATTGTAAATCTATACTCCAATAAAAATTAAAAAAAAATTCTTCCTCGATTATTACTATATCTTAAGCCAATGTCACAGCTAAAATATTTATGTACTCTCCATCATTTCAATTCAACTTTCTCCTAAGAACAGCAACAAAAAGCTAAACTGGCTTCTTGGATCTCCCAGAAGGATATGTAACCAAACTAAACATCTATTATTCTGTCAAAGAATATTGGGAAGACAATTTTTTAGAATTTGTCTAATTAAGCAATTTGTGAATGCTTCTAATTAAGATGTTTCTCCTTGCAGTATTTAAGTTTTTAGAATAAATATTTAAAATATATAATTTACATCAAGCTGTCACATTATTTTGAGTATTTCCTTGGGAAATATTTTTTCCTTTTAAATATTCAACATTTAAAAGTTTAAGCTGATTTCATGATGTCTTATTGGAAAAATTTTCTTTCTTATAACTACGTATCTTTAACGCATAACCTGAAAAAAATTATGTATGAAGAAATAAACTTACAAGTAACCTCTCAAGAATAGCTTTAGTTTATATAGTAAGATAAACTTCTCCAGTGAAATAGATTAAAGTATAAAATAGAACCTTGTGAACAGCAACCAGCTGTAAGACAAATTCTGCACTACTCTAATTAGATTGAGGAGAAGACTGAATTTCATTCCTCTCTCTCTAGTCTTCTTGGGTTTATGACCAGAACCAGTCATTCATTCACTCTGAACGTGAGTTTTCCCACTGGCCAAAAATTATTGTGCATTCCTAACTCATGACAATGCAGTAAAGATAAAATTGTACTTGTAAGACTTTTTGAACTCTTTCTGGAGAAACGGTGCCATATGAGCAGAAACCATGACAATTATCTCTGTGTATGGTCACACTTCAGGAACTGAAGCTCCTGGCTTGCACTGAAGCAGTCTAATCAAGAGGTTATGGGAAACATAATCAGCTATGAAGATGCTCATTTTCACTAGAATGTGCTGCAACCTACATTATAAGCTCATGAAGAGATTTCAAACGCTACTGAAAAAAAACTCAGGCACAGTTAAGCTATTTTAAAACTCATAGATAACTCAGCAGGGAAAAACAAGTTTCTTTCCTAAAAGATTCTTCACACACACACACACACACACACACACACACACACACACACAGGCTCATTGTTTCAGGCTCATTATTTCTTCCTATTATTCAATGAAAAAATTACAACTTGTCACTTTGGGCTTTGTAAATGTTAATTCATGTACTTTTATGTAGATCTGGCCTTAGATTGTTGATACCCTGACTAATGTAAAATACAGAAACAACCCTGTGACTAAGATGTCGGAGAATTTGACCTTTAGCAGGTAAAGGCCTTTGAAAATAATCTGCCAAGGTAGCCATGGCTGGTTTCCCAGGCAACTGTCATTTCCTTTCCCTTTCTTCCTTGCCAGCGGTATCTGCACTGCATCAGAGACTGGAAATCCCAAATAGTCATGAGGCAAAGCTCCTCTGCAGCTAGGATATGAGCATATGACTCAGTTCTGGCCACTAGAACAGGAAGAGGAGGAGAAGAGATTCTGAGGGAGATCCTGAGAAAGATTTTTTCCCCTTGGTTTAAAAGAGGGAGAGAGGCATGAGAACTTTTTTACCTGTCCCTCTTTTTCCTCTTTTTTTCATGGTTGGATGAGAATGTGATGTCTGGAGTTGCAGCAGACACTCTGAAACCATGAGGTAACAAGTCCAAGGATGAAAGCCAACATGCTGGGAATAGCAGTGTAGAAAAATCGAAAAAGACTGAGCTTTTGGTAAAATCATTAAACTACTGAAACAAACTCTGGAACTGCTTATCTTGAGACTTTGTTATGGACAACAAGGTACCTATTATTTAAAAAGTCACTTTTACTCAGAATTCTGTTTCTTATTGCTAAAAGCATACTTCTAAATACACTCATTCTACTGAGCTATTAGGTACCTAAAAGAGCATCACATGGTTTGTTGGTGGCAGACCTAAAGTAAAAATAGAGGTCTTTTAAGGCCCAGAAGTGTCTGATACACCACACATTAAAAAAATTCCTGATTTATTAATTTGAGTTTTAGTAGATTTTAGGCAAAAAATATAAAAGAATTAGTTTTAAAAATTTTGTTCTTGATTAGAAAAAAACCTTTTTGATAATACTAAGCTAGCAAAGAAATGAATATATTACTACTTAATTAAATTAAGTACAAAGGTGCTTTTGGGATCATGAGAGATAATGTGCATTGACATATATACACTAATATGCATAAAATAGATAATAAGAACATGCTGTATAAAAAATTAAATTAAATTAAAAAAACAGAAAATATGTATAAAAGTATTTGCATAGCCTTTGCAGCTTTAATTGATTTTATTTTTTTCTTCCACTTTTATTGAGCTATAACTGAAATATAGCACTGTATAACTTTAAGGTATACAGCATGATGATTTGACTTATATATATCATGAAGTGATTACCACAATAAGTTTAGTCAACATCCGTCATCTCATGTAGATACAAAATAAAAGAAAAATGAAAAATATTTTTCCTGTGATGAGAACTCTCGGTATTTACTCTCTTAACAACTTTCCTATATAACATACAGCAGTGTTCATTATGTTAATCATGTTATGCACTACATCCCTAGTACTTATTTACCTTATAACTGGAAATTTGTGTCTTTTAATCACCTTCATTCAATTCCCCCTCCTTGTCCCCTCATCTCTGGTAACCACAAATCTGATCTCTTTTTCTATGAGCTTGTTTGTTTTCTTGTATGTTTTTGAAGTAGAACTGACCTACAACACTATGTTAGTTCCTGGTGCACAACATAGTGATTTGACATGTCTATACATTAGAAATTGATCACATGATGTCTAGTTACCATCTGTCACCACACAAAGTTAAAACATTATTATTGACTATATTCCCCATGCTGTACATTTCATCCTTGTTACTCATTTATTTTGTAACTAGAATTTGTACTACTTTCCCTCACCTATTTCACTCATCCTCCTGATTGCTTTTCCCTCCAGCAACCATCTGTTCTCTGTGTCTTTGACTTTTTCTGTTTTGTTTTGTTTGTTCGTGTGTTTTGTTTTTCAGACTCCACATGTAAGTGAAATCATATAGTATTTGTCTTTCTCTGTCTGACTTATTTTATTTAGCATAATACCTTCTAGGTCCAACAATGTTCAAAGTAGTTTAAGTTTTTTCCTTCCTGCATTTGACTTATCAATATTCTAGTCTTCCATTTTGAAAATTTCTTTTTCATAAATTATTCTGTGGGTTTTTGTATGATTTCTGATGTTTATAATTTCAACTTTTCAGAAACCATGACTGTGATTCTATATATATTCTGTTTCTTTTATTTTTATTACTTTATAGTTTTGAAAATATGGTAAAGATGTTAATATTTTTCAAGTTTGTATGCCTCTTCACTTTTATGTTTATTATATCTTCAAAGAAAATTACTCCACAAATCTTTTCTTCTAAATTCAGTTAATTAGAACAATTATTTTTAATTATTATGATGATTATAAATTAAAATTATTAAATTTTCTTAATTTTCTAAATTAAGTTTCTTAAAATAATATTTGCCTCAGACTCAACTAGATATTTTTCCTTCTATGTATTTATTACTAGAGATTCTTCCCTTAGTATTTGAATGCTAAAACCTACATTACTGGTATAGTTTTTCATAGTGTCTATCAATACATAGAAATAAAATTAGCTTTTATTTAATAATTGGAATGATATGTGCTTTTAGCTGCATATGTTCACTTAAAATAGCAATTTAGGAATAAATTTCACTTAGGATAACTTTTTGATTGGTCTTAACCAGGACTAATTTTTTCCCCATGGATATAAATTGGCATAAAGATTATCATGCTAAAATATGATTATAACAATCAGTACTTAGAAGTTGTGAAATAAAATATAATAGGATAGCAATCAGAAATAATGGACTGTACAATAGAAACCAAGTAGAACAATGGGTAAAAAATCAACTCTAGATGAGACCATTGTGAAATGTGCCTCATAATGAAAGCTCATTTCAATCAAAGAACTGTAAAAGACACTGAATTCTAATAGCATTATTTCTATGGGTAATTATATTTATATAAAGGCAATCTTGCTTTAAAAAAGTCATAAGTTCAGCCATTGATTCTCAACACACTGTCAAAAAAATGATATTTGTGAACCTGAATTTTACACTTAGCTAACTGCCCAAAAAGGAAGAAAGGTCTGATTCTTCATATCATCATTATCATTGTAGACAAAATAACAAGTTGACTATCTTACTTTGGTACTACCCTGATACTTCATTTTACAAATTCCTTGTAAATTATGCCTTTTAAATTCATTAACCAAACAATTCTTTCTTTAATATAACAAACATCTCTTGAGCACATATCAGATGGCTAGGCTAAGGGCTGGCACTAAGATGTGGTCACTTCCTTCAGGTACCTCACAACTTAGTGAAGTGGACATAAAAACCTACAATTAACAATAATAATGGATAATATGAAATTTTTATCATGTGTTTAACAGTAATTCAAGGATTTACATAACAAAACACAGTCCCTGCCCTGATGGAGCTTATATTCTATGAGAAAATTAAGAAATTAAGTAATTTTGAAATTAATTTATTATGCCTGGGATTCATGCTACCTGGAAGATGTCGTGTTTTGAGAACATGTAATTCAGGAACTGACCCAGAGATGGCTTCATATCAGATAATATTGACATTAGGGGTTATGAGATGAAGAGTTCACCAGATGGAGAAGGCAGAAAGGGATTTTCAAGCAAGGAAAATGACACGAGCATCAGCATTCTCCTAGGTATTAAAGTATTCGACATGTTTGGGAAATAGAAAAGTATTTTCTCAATAAAATTCTCAGCAACATGAAGGGACTCAGAGAACTTCTTTGCTTCCTTAGCGTTAAAGCCCAAAGAAGACAGAAAGTTCTTTCTCAAAGCAGTTCACTCATGGAGAAGACTGGTTCAGAGAATTATTCCCCTGTCAGGCCACAGTGGGTTATGTTCCCAGGGCAAACTGGACCTTCACACTGTGAGCAGAGCTCACAGGTCTTGCGAATGGAGAACCATCAGTGCCAAAATAAGAAGATGGAGCCCAAGTCCCTTTAAGGAAAGGAAGGATTGATTGTCCCAATAAAGCAATGGTAGAAAGAACTTGCCTCTTACTTCTCTATTTCCTATTTTGATGAATGTTACCACTACCTCCCTTGTAGCCTAAAATAGAAACTTGGAAGCTTTTCTAAACTTGTTTTTTCTCTATCACCTTCCAAATTAGTCAATTACAAGCACCTGTTTATTCTACCTCTGTTATATGTCTTGAATATATGTTCTCTTTTCATCCTCTCTGCCTGACCCAAAGAAGGCTTCATATCAAATAATACTAGAATTAGGGTTTAAGAGATGAAGAGTCCCTTAGCTCCTCTCACTTGTTAGTTTACTTACTTCTTGGTTTAACCTCTTTTACTTCTTGGACTATGGTGACCCAGGCCATGTAACAGCCTCTTTGCTAGCCTGCCTGCCTCCAGTTTCAGCTTCTTCCAATCCATACTTATCATTGTCACAAGAGTAATCCCCCAAATAATTTGGTCATGTCATTTCTGGGCTCAGAAATCAAATTATTTCAGGAAAAGATCCAAATTCCTCAACATTGCATTCAAGGAAATTATAATTTGACACCAGTTTACCTTTCTGGTTTTATTGCCTGCAAAACCCCTACACATATTATAATCTACAGCCATTTATAGTGTCCTAAATGAGCTAGGTTCTCTAATGGGAGCCATTCTCTGGTAGATTTATCTATGGAGGTCGTGAGACTAAATTTAGCCCTTTGAAATATACCTCAGAGGACTTCTCAGATTAAAAAATACAATTGAGAATAATTGAATTTTTATGAGGAGCAATTACTGGGGAAAATATTTGTTATGGTTTTGCCTCTTGAAAAGTATTAGGTTATCAAAATAATATATTATCAAATAAGCTGTTATAATTTTTATAGATCAAAAAAATACCAAAGCTTTTGGTTTGTATGCAACTAATATGAAGTCTCTCATGCGAAGCTGAGCAATAGAAAATAATATTTAAAAATCTATGTAAGGGATGTAATGTACAACATGATGACTATAGGTAACACTGCTGTATGATATATATGAAAGTTGTTGAGAGGAAATCCTAAGTGTTCTCATCATAAGAAAACAAATTTCTTTTTCTTTTTTTACTTTTTCTTTTTCTTGCATCTAAATGAGATAATGGTTGCTAATTAAACTTATTGCAGTAATCACTTCACTATATATATATATATATATATATATATATA